>NC_142108.1:35144473-35317473 GCF_056152115.1 Neolamprologus brichardi | reverse complement strand
TAAAAAAGCAGGCATTGTTAAAGATGAAACCAGCTGCTCCAAGGCTTCTCATCCTGTGACCTCGCACAGAAAGCGGTGGAGCTGGACGCCATCCTCACGTTTCAGGGCTCTGTGAGCTCCTCCACCAAGCTGAGCCATGTCTGCTTTAAACTGGCTTCATTTCGGCTGATTACAGTTGTTGTCACGCTGTACTTTATGGAAATAAGCTGTGCTTTATTTCGCATTAGAAAAAACTAGAAATAAATCATTCTTTATCAGAAAAAAGCAGCACAGTCCCTACCCTAATTACACACCTTACGGTCTAATTTAAACCTGATAAAGTGCCATTAGATCCTAAATATACTTTAACAGAACTATGCCAGATTATATTTAGCCTGGATAAAAGTGAGACTCAGAGGACAATACTTTAGTCTTTATTTAACGTAGTTTTTCCTCACAGCAGGATCATTCGTCGCTAACTAGAAGAAAACTGTGTTGTTAGCTTCGACTGAACCACACAGGCTCACACGCTAAGAATGATGGGTAATCCACTGCAGCGCTTACATCTGCAAAAGGTGTTTGGGCTTCTGATCCACCAGGCAAAGGAGCAGCGATATGCAGCGTTCAAGCTCCACGTGTATAATCAGTTACCCAAGCGTGGCGTATAATAGTGACAAAAACCAGAATGCACTTACCAGTTCATCATGAAACAAGGCAAAGCAGGCTGTTGTTCAGCAGACACGACCAAACGATCAGACTGAGCCAGAATGAGCGAGGGAACATCACGGATCAGAACACAAGTGGGAACTAATGGGAACTCATGAAAGCCTCAAACCTGCCACCAGGGGGCGATATCTGTGGCAGTGAGGGGAACATTTTTGGGTTCAGCTCCTGACAGTTGAGTTCATTTCCTCTATTTTAGTCATTCTGGGAGGATTACGCAGTGCACTTTCAAAGCCCAGCCCATCCTCACTCATCACTTCCTGTTTGAAAACATCAAGACGATGCGTGACGTCATTAAACGGGGTCAGGGGGAAATGAGTCGCTGCCTGGTTGATGATGTATTTTGTAAGGACGACGCCAACTTGTCTGCAAACACACTTTACGCTCCGAACTTTAAAACTTGAGAAGTTACAACACAAACCTGAAACAGAGCGTTCGCCTTCAAATTAAAAGTCACGTCTTCCCACCGACACCAACACAACCGAGAACGTTTTGAACTCTCAGCGGTGCCTCTAGGATTTGTTCACTTTGGGAAACAGCCGGATGGAGCTGCAGAAAGCCCGCCGAGCAGCGTCTGTCTGGTAGCTTTTCCTTTTTTCCAGGACAGAGAGATGGTGGGTGTCATGGCGATCGCTGACTCTCTCCTTTCACTGTAATGTGAGCTGTGCCTGCAGGTGTGGGGAGATGGATTCATCATTAGGTAGAGTTTTGCCACCTGAGGCTGAAACCCTGAGTGTATTAAATATGAACTAAGGTCATGTTCGCCTTCAAGATGCTGACCGGTGCTCATATTGTGCTCGGTTATAGTGTGAGTGTGTGTTGTTGTGGACCGTCTGTGCAGTCGTTATGATGCTCTTTATGATTTTCCATCAGCTGGGTTTGAAATTTAAAAAATGGGTTAATAATCTCTGGAGGTTCTTTGTTTTAAATCAGGTTATTAGCCCAGCTAGCCATCTGTCTGTCCACAGGCCAAAGAGCTTTGGTCGGATGGTTTCAGGTTGAGAAGGTTTCAGAATCACAGAATATCTGATCCAGAGCAGATCTGACCAATAAACAGAGAGAGACACTCTTCAGCCAATGAACACGTCCTGGATTGATTATTTTTATTAAATCATAATAAGACTGAGGCCATAAACTCATCAGGACAGCGTTCACTGAGGTCAGCTGCACAGAAGGCTCCTTTTCTCATAGACAACAGTCCGACTTCTTTTCAAATCAAATCAAATCAAAATTTATTTATATGCACATATTAAAACAACAGTGTTGACCATAGTGCTTCACAGTCAGTAAAAGCATGAGACAGTTAAAACAAACAATAAAAGAGGACAACAAACAATAGGTAACAACACAACAAGCTAGAACAGCCAACTGGACAGAATCAAAAGCCAAAGTAAAAAAAATAAGTTTTAAGACGTGATTTAAAAGACTTGGTTAGGTGCCACGGATGCAAAGGCTCAGTCTCCTCTCGACTTCATTCGAGTCCTAGGTTGTGCTAGGAGCCTGTGATTGGACGATCTAAGTGCTCTGTTGGGATTGTATGAGTGGAGGAGTTCAGAAAGATAGCTGGGCGCTAAATTATTCAGAATATTAAAAGTGAACGAAAGAATTTTAAAATCTATACGATATTTAACAGGGAGCCAATGTAGTTTGGCTAAAATTGGAGTTATGTGTTCATGGATTCTCGTACCTGTTAAAAGACGCGCAGCTGCATTTTGAATTAACTGAAGCCGGCAAAGAGAGGAGTGTTGGAGGCCCGAGTAGAGGGAGTTACAGTAGTCCAGTCTGGATGTGATAAATGCGTGGACAAGCTTTTCAAGGTCCTTTAAAGGAAGGAAAGGCTTTGCTTTGGAAATCTGACGCAACTGGTAAAAGCTGTTTTTTACCACAGTGGAGACGTGTTTCTCAAGTTTAAAACACTCCGAGGTTTCTTACAGTGGGCGAGAGATGGCTAGCGAGAGGGCCAAGGGCAGAGTGTGACTACCAAAGACTATGATTTCAGTCTTATTCTCATTCAATGTAAGAAAATTATGTGATAACCAAATTTTAACTTCATGCAAACAGTTGAACAGAGGTTGCAAAGAAGCAGACACATCGGATTTCAAAGGTGAATAAATCTGGATATCATCGGCATAACAGTGAAAGGAGATGTTGTATTTTCTAAAAGCAACATGTACAAAGAGAAAAGAGCAGGACCGAGCACGGACCCTTGAGGCACACCACAATAAATAGGAGCAGAAGCCGAGGAGTGTTGCCCATAGCAACAGAGAACGACCTCTCTGAGAGGATTTAAACCAAGATAAAACCTTTGAGACCAACAACATTTTCACAAGCAGAGGAGTCGCCCCCAGCTGGACATTAGAGCAAATGCAGGTTTAAGACCCTTTGTGTGTCCATCATTTTTATACAGTCTTTAAACCTCACTCTCTGATGCATGCACGTGCACGTGGTTTCTGTTGCAGCAGATCCTGAGTGATTCTTTACCGTCTGAAACATGAGCAGCAGCCTCGCGGACAGCCTGTGTCATCGGTCCTTCACTCACTGCTTGATCAGAAACTGCTGAGTGACATCAAGCAGCGAGTGCTATCCAAAGTAAGAAGACTGGCCTCATGATACAGACATTAGTGGTGTTATTAAAATGACATGTGGATCCATAAAGTGTCAGTGTGGCTAATGCGATGGGGCCGCTTAATGATTCAGTGAAGCGGCAGCCGAGTATTCATCACGCGTGCATTGATTTTCAGCTCCACACAGAGTCATCACCCACCGTCTTCAATAAAAACGTTTTATACAGAGGAATATGCACGCACAGGGTGACCCCGTTTGCTCCGTGCATGCATGAGTTTTAACGTTAACGACTACGTGGACGATCCGGTGAAAGGCTGCATATAGAAACAAATAAATGGAGGCTCTGAAAGCAAAGAGGGCGGCGTGGAGAATGATGTGAGTGCAGGGGAGGGCTACTGACTGCTGCTCACATCCAGTGAAAGGTTACGCTAATCGATTATAAACAACATGTTATCGACTCCTGTTTTCAGAGATGCATTTAAGCTTTCAGCTTCTGTCTCGCTGCAGCTCCTGTAAACAAAGGACACGCATCTACACCTAACAAAAATCAGCACCTGCTCATTTCCAGACGTCCTCTGTGTGTCACAGCTTATCATGTTCCCGGGGTCACGTTTCTGTGGGATTCACAGATAGACCTCCAACCCTGTATTTCAGACCTTTTATTAGTCATCTAGAGAGAACTGATTTGACCTCAGTGTTGGAGATACCTGATGACCTACACATTAATGACCTTTCTGTGATTTCCATACGTGCCCTAAAATATGTAACAAGCCTTCAAAGGCCTCGTCTCCTTGAATGCCACAGAAATGACCGGACATCTCTGATGAGAACAAATGTAACCTCGATGGTCCTGATGGTTTCCAGCGTTCATGTTTGGATCTTTGATTTCTGATTTGGGGGGTTTACGGGTGTTTTCGGAGGTGCACTCCTAAACTTTTGATCAGCTGTAAAACAGCCTGTTTCAGTTTAAGCGTGTTTTGTCTCTCTCCCATTTCTTCTTGTTGCATGTTGAAACTCTACTTGGAGCCTTGTTAAGATCCAACCATGCAAAATAGGATTTTTTGTCATTTTTCAAGTGGTCTTAAACTTCTGATCAGGATTGTATTGTATCAATAAATGACCATTCAGCTATGAGTTTGATTGCAGTAGGAAGTTTTGAAGTATTTTCTCGGTTGGCCGGTTGATTCTTTGGTTTGCTGAAAGGAAACAGAGAGAAATGCTGATGAGTTACAGACAGCTGAGCGCACTAAAAAGTGCCAGAGAAAACGCCGGCCTCTGTTTTTGTTCTGAGGAACGAACGTGTGTCATGGTCTGGGTGGTTTTCCACAGCATCGGCTCCTCCCCTCTGGGTGGAGTTTTTGTTGTTCCTCACCTGATGGCAATTATACCGGAAGTATTTATGACCTGCGCACTCAACTGGTCTTCGCCAGATTATCTGCCAACTTTAGTCAGTTCTCGGCCTCACGTCTGTTCCTTGGTGACTCATCGTGTATATTAACCTTATTTCCTCTGTTTTCTCGTCAGCATCTGAAACCCACCTACCAAGCTCTCCTGGATACAAGTTTGCAGCCGCCGGTAATCTGCTCTCCTGCCTGCCTCCCTGCATTGCACGCAGCACCCACCTGGACCTCTCCTGCCTCCCTCCTCCACGCAACCCCCACCTGCAAGCTTTGCCCTGGCCAGCCACAGTTTCCCCTGCCCAGTCCCTGCACCCAGTTATCCCTGCCATCTAGTCATAGTCATAGTATTTTCTCTCGCCTCAGACGTCTAGTTTGTGTTAGTTCTAATTCTAGTCTGAAATTTCTGTTAGCCTCTGAGTAAATAAAGACTCTTTTCGTTACAGCGCACCTCTGGCCTCCGGGTTTGAAACTGCACTTGAGTCCATCCCATTTCCACGGGCCACTGTGCCATGACAACGTGCTGACACGATAAAGCTGCCGACCGCTCTGCGGGTGGTTCTGAGAGCCGCTGACCCGCCCTCTTATCATGTGAGTCATTAAGCCACCCCACCATCAGGTGAGCCTGGTCGAAGTGTGAGTGGGGCCTGAGTGCTCCAGTTGGATGTAGATGGTCATCTTGGTTTTTCTCTCAAACTACCCGTGTTCTCGGTGTAGCGAGCGTAAGCATCCCCCAAAGATAAATGTACTAAGTGGCATGATAAACAGGAAAGCGTTGCCTCACTCTCAGCAGGGCAGGTTGGATCATGAAGCCAGCTCAGCCTCTGTTTACTTCCCCGGGTGAGAAAGCTTCATTCAGCCCCCTCCGTAACTCTGGAAAGTCCCTTTGTAGGAGTCGACTCACACTCGGCGCATGTGTGCAAATAATCCATTCATTCACTGCATTCTTCGGAGCATTAAATTGAAAACTTTTAGCTATTAAAATCCTTTCCTTCAGCTCTCGTGCTGATGCACTGCGTGTAAATATTATTTGCATTAATGCAACGATGGTCGTCGCCGCAGCCTCCACGGTTCAGATTTCTCCTTCTTCTGCTTCTCTGCCACAGACGGAAGGAAGACAGAGTGTTTAATCTGCATTCACATGTGCAGAGTAAACACAACCCCGTGACCTACAGCGCACACACACGGTCCTGCGGCTCGTTGAAATGCCCCTCTGGAAAATGCTGTGTAATGAGAGGATCCATAAAAGCAGACATTCGGCTTTAAAAGTGAATTAGGTAATTTCACACGTTGCCGCTTGCAGTGAGAACAGGTGAGAGAAAGTGGAAGACTTCAGGTCACAGACGTGGATGTCGCAGTGTGACACATTAGCCTAAGTCTATTAAAACTCCGGAGAAAGGGCTGATTAGCACATAGCACGCCGACTGCACCAGGATTAACGACACAGCGAATGATGCACGCGATAAAGTCCCATGAAGAAACGGATGGATCCTGGATGTTTCCTTCGCCCACAGCGAAGAATCTCAGAGCATCTTTGTTATTGTCTGTCTTCATTGTAACTGGGTCACCAGATATTACTTTCTACATGAACCCCTGCTTTAGGCTCTGTGAGGCCACTGAGACAGCGCGAGGTTTTCCATCGCTCCCTCGTCTCGTCTCATTGGCTGTGTTGTTACCATCAGAGGAGCAACACAAGAACCACATTCACCTGCAAACCAGCAAATCCTGCTCCGATGACTCATAATGAGAGAAAAACTGCATTAGCAGAGCTGCTGCTTTAAACTTCCTTGGATCGTGACTGATGGCAACATGCAGCTCAGCAGTGCGACACTATGACCTCAGCGCGGCGTGTGCAGCAGCATCCGTGCATGTCTGTGTTAAACCGTGTGACAGACACAACAACGGATGCACGATGATGTACCTGATGTTGGCGACGACTGTAAAACTCAAACACACGCCGTTTCTCACAGACTTTACAACCAACGCTCTCCCGGTGACCTTGCAGCAGACTCCTGCGACCTGTGTGAGCCTCAGACTTTGTTTGGAAGGATTGCATCAGTAAGTTGTTTAATGTTAATGCGATGCATTAAAAAACACGTCGCTCAAATTCTTTTCAGACTGTGTCATCAGCAGTGTTGGTCAAGTTACTTGAAAAAAGTAATCAGTAACTAATTACTGATTACTTCCCCAAAAAAGTAATCCCGTTACTTTACTGATTACTTATTTTCAAAAGTAATTAATTACTTAGTTACTTAGTTACTTTTTAAAAACATGATTTCCAACCTGAATAGGTGATAAAGTGATAGATCTTTCAGCCCAATTCTACTTTTTCTGCATAATCATCATACAAAATGTAATCAAATGGAAAAGTCTCTTTTTAAAACTTGTTTTATTAGTTTTAATCTTTTAACTTTATGCATCAAGCAAACATTTAATTATCTGCAACATTCTCTGACTGGAAGAAATTAGTTTAACATTTAAACCTATTTTCTGCACATTCCAGCACATAAAATAAAATATTTTTTGTGTTTACACTCAGTCTTTCAAATAGATGCAAGTAAAACACAGCAGAAAATAAATAAAGTCAAAGACTAGCGGTCCTGTTGCTCTATTTTCACCTGTAAAGCAGGAGTGGGGTAGGCGGAGGGTTACCCTGGTGCAGGTGTGCAGCGGTCAGTGGAAGAATCCGCAAGTTTCTCTGTGAGTTTCCCATTACGTCGTAGCTACTCGGTGCTTGCTCGGAAGTTTAGGGGTTTTTTCGGTGTAAAAAGAAGTTTTCTTCCCACGCACAACGGACACTAATGTTTTTGTCACTTTTTATGGAATCAAACTCAAAGTAAGGTCAGTACTTCCACGCTTTAAACGCTGCACGCTCATACTCTCTCTGCACTCGATATATGATCCATTGTTGATCTGCACACAGCTGTTGTCACGAACGTCGCACTCGCTTACGTCACTGTCATAAGACATTCTCGCAAAAAAAATCACGGTTTTAGTAACGCAGTAACGCAGCGTTCCTACGGGAAAGTAACAGTAATCTAATTACCGTTTTTGCAATAGTAATCCCTTACTTTACTCGTTACTTGAAAAAAGTAATCGGATTACAAGTAACGCGTTACTGCCCATCTCTGGTCGTCAGTACGACTTCACACATCAGTGTGTGTGAGATAGACCAAAGGCAGGAGACAGATGCTGTCCACTGTAGCAACGATTTATTTACCAAAAAATATTTACAAAAATCAAAAAACTCCAAACTCAACTCGGTGCAAATACACAAAACTGAACTTAAACCAACAAAAATGAAGGTGACGTGCGCTGAGCTATTTCTTCTCTGGAATATTCCGTCCATAAACTTACGATGCTGATCTTTATGAGCAATACAAACATTCCAGGGTGTAGTCGATACATATCACAACAAAACACCCATTTCTTAACAAACAATGCTAAAACTGACTTTATTAAATTCTCCCCCTTCCGCCCCCGGTGCCTTCCTGTGACCTCAGACTAAACAGGAAGCTATGAATACAGGAAGTGAAGCTGCACTTCCTCCTTTTGCTCCTGGAACACAGGAGGTGAAATCAACAAAGTAGACAACTAACAGTTAAAACAAATGTTAACTTTTAACCAAGATGTTACATAATCTGTAAAAGTGCAAAACATGAACAAACACGGGATGATTAATGTTTGCAAACTCCAGGATAAAAATAATGTGTGGCCAAGTTTAAAACAGGAACGTTAACTAATCTTCTGGTCTTCACACTCAGACATAAACCGTCACAAACACCTGAGCAGAGTGAAATGAGGTGGTGGTTTGGAAGCTGTTTGCAGATCACATCAACATTAAAGATTCAAACGCCTCCTCACGTTCAGTTTTGTAATGGCTAAATCATTTCTAACAGTTTGTCGGCAGCAAAGACACAACTGGCTTCTTCTTTTACTCACAGATGTTTAAAGAGCAGCTCTCCTTGAAACCGTGGAGGTGTGTGGTGAAAGCTGCACCGCCGCTCTTACCGCATCTTCGCAACAATCCCACCTCATTAACTTTCACACATAATGACGGAGCAGGTCAATGACGTCGCCTGCGTCACTGTTACTCTCCCGCCGACGTGTCCCTCTCCGTCGGGCTGATTGATGTGCGCCCTGAAGTTCCAAAGCAGACGTCTTCTGTTTTCACATTCCTGCAGCCAACGTTGCCCGAGGGGCTGATTTTAGATAGTGGGAAGAGCGGATCAATGGCGTGACTTTGCACGTTCATCTGTAATTGGATGCCTTCACTGACCTGGCCTGTGTGGCCTGAGGTCAAAGGGAGGGTGTCAGGAGCACACGGGTGCAGTCTCGTGGTCAGTTTGCATACTTTAACACAAACCTGTCCTGACAGCGACCACGAAACCTGCACATTCATGTCACGAGTATTTTTATGACCAGTTCATGAGTCCTAAATCTTAAAACATGCAAACTCAAGAAATCAAAAGAGTTTTCTTCAACGTGTTGGTGGTTGTGCACGAGCACACAGCCTGCACTAGTCTCTGTGAGGGCAGTGATTAGGTTAGGAACTAGGAGCCGATTGTATCTACAGATAGTTATTGATCCTGCAACAGGTGTGTGTGTGTGTGTGTGTGTGTGTGTTCAGGATTCCTTCTATTTATGGATCCGTGGCACTCGAATGCCTCGGTGTGTTTGCATGAGTGCAGAGTTACCTCAGAGACTGTGTGTGTGTGTGTGTGTGTGTGTGTGTGTGTGTGTGTGTGTGTGTGTGTGTGTGTGTGTGTGTGTGTGTGTGTGTGTGTGTGTGTGTGTGTGTGTGTGTGTGTGTGTGTGTGTTTGAGCCTGCTGGGAGCTGAGGGCCAAGACGGGGGCATTAACCGGTGACATCTACAGCCGCGGTGTCATCCGTCAAAGCCCTGCTTGATCTCTGGCTCTTTAATTTGCTAATTAGGCCACGAGACCCCCGTTTGTTTCCAAAGACCACTGTTAGATACTCATCACTTTTACAAGATAATTCCCAGACAGCCTGGCACGCTGCTCACACCCCAGCTGGAAATCAGTCGTTCCATGCTGGCATTCCTTCAGCTCTCGGCAAAGACAGAAGTGGAGGAGAGAGAGTCACTGAATTCCCATTTTTGTTCTCGAAGCCATTTTAAACCCGCAGTCAGGTATTTGTGTTGTGGATGCTGCTGTGAAGACAGGTAGGGACAAGCACAGCTGTGGTGGTGGGCGTGATCCCTCAGTTTAACTTTGGAATGTCAGAGGCAGTTCAGAGTGGGTTGTTATAATTCCTTTATTATCAGGTTGTCCTAAAAGCTTCCGGAAAAGCTTTCAGTTCGTCCAACATGCCGCAACAGGAGTCCCAGCAGAGAATAGATGATTTAATCTGGGTATTTCCAGCCTCTGTTGGGGGGTCTGCATGTAGCTAACGCAAAGAGCCAGCGTTACTTAACAGAGGTCTGTGAAAATGTTCCTGTTATTTGTTCTTGCTAGAAGATCCAAACCTCTTTAAGAGGATATTTTCAGGCTTTTCCTTTTAATCCAAACTTGGATCTTTTGCTTATAAAAGTCAGTTTTTGTGTTCTTAAACCATGAAGTGGGATCATTGCTTTGATAAATGTCTGTATCAGCTGTATCTGTATTTCTCGTTTAATATTTTATTTGTTGTTATTGTTAATGTTTAAGCTAAAAGAGATGAACAAACATGACTCCGTGTTATTTCTCAGCATGTAAACATGCTTTTGTTTCGCAGCATGAATATTTAATCGTTTCGGTATTGCATAGCTGAAGGGGAACCATAAAACTACGAGGGCGGCTTTGGAGGGAGAAACGGGTGTTGAGATGAATCGAGTCTTCTTTAAAACAATCTCCCGCTGCCTGTTTGATTCATGCAAAGCATTAATGGATGAATATACTAGCCCTGGGTCACGCCGGACAGCCGTGGTTGTTGCATTTGAAATGTTTCTGAGCAGGGCTGATCAGTTTCTGTCCTCAAAGCAACTTGGGAGACGAGCTGCCTCCCACCCGGTGACCAACACGAGCTTTGAAAGCGGTCGCCCGGAGGTCAGTGGTGTTGCATGGCAAACATCTGTGCAAACTGTTGGTTACTGCGATTACTTGCAGTCTGTCACTGAATGCAAAAAGACAAACTTTGGAGACGCAGAACGAGATCGTTTTATTACAAAGTTACAAGCTGTTAAACTACAGCTAGCATGTGTGTACATGCATGTACATCCTGGAACATCTAAATGAAGCAAATATAAAGACACAACAACAGACACACTTTTATTGATCCGAGTCTTAATATGAGCCGTTTAAAGAGGCGGCCGTGTCCTTGGTGATGGCTGCAGATCCGCTCTCTCAGCTCGCCGTTCTCCACATCTGTGATGTAACAGCAAATGGGACAAATGTCTCACATGCAGTAAATCATAAATGTGTGTTTGGACCGAAGCTCATGAGAGCCATAATCTTTCTGCTTGATCACTGGTGCGTACGCAAAACATGTACACGCACGTGCACGTTCTTGTTTACCAACACAGAGCATCAACATAAAAAATGACCATATAGTAAGTATTATGGTGTGTGCAGTCCCCAGACACTTTATTAGCTACACATTCTAGGTGTGGGTTGCCTGCAGAGGTGCCTTCAGTCTTCCTGACTTAGATTCAACAAGGTGCTTTAAACACTCCTCAGAGATTTTGTCTCAGTGGCAGGAGGAGGACTTTCAGTAATGCATATTTTAAAAAAATCCTACATTTTCTTTGTTTTTTCTTTCAGTTTTCTTTTCTTTTCTGCAGCTATAACCTGCAAACTGAAAAATGAAGCTAAACTGCTTCAAAATTTGACACCAGGCGGACCTGACAGAGCAAACTGGGACAGAGACCAGCTGACAGAGCAAACTGGGACAGAGACCAGCTGACAGAGAAATCTGGGACAGAGACCAGCTGACAGAGCAAACTGGGACAGAGATCAGCTGACAGAGACCAGCTGACAGAGAAAACTGGGACAGAGACCAGCTGACAGAGCAAACTGGGACAGAGACCAGCTTACAGACGAAACTGGGACAGAGACCAGCTGACAGAGCAAACTGGGACAGAGAACAGCTGACAGAGACCAGCTTACAGACAAAACTGGGACAGAGACCAGCTGACAGCGCAAACTGGGACAGAGACCAGCTTACAGACGAAACTGGGACAGAGACCAGCTGACAGAGCAAACTGGGACAGAGACCAGCTGACAGAGACCAGCTGACAGAGACCAGCTGACAGAGACCAGCTGACAGAGACCAGCTGACAGAGCAAACTGGGACAGAGACCAGCTGACAGAGCAAACTGGGACAGAGACCAGCTGACAGAGCAAACTGGGACAGAGACCAGCTCAAAATCTGACCAGTTTTATTAGAAAATAATTTTGTGCTTTCTTGGACGAGAAAATGTTTCCAAAAAATTCCAAAAAAACAAATAAAATGTCCGTCAGTTTTATTAAAAAACAAAATCATAAAAAAACAAAGATGTAACTGAAGAGCTTCACCAAAATAAAAGTCTCAGCAGTAAAACAGGAAGTGTGTGAGTGCTTTGTTTTGTAAAGATTCAGTAAGAAAATACCAAATGTTTGAGACTGTTTTAAGTGTCACACTAACCTTAGAATAGAATAGAATAGAATAGAATAGAATGCTTGTCACTATACACGGGTGCAGTGAGATACAGGAGGTGGAGGAAGTAGGTGGAGTTGTGCCAGAAAAATTGGAGATTTTTTCAAACCCAGACCAAACTGTTTGACTTTATTCGATATTCTTGAATATTTTTAGAATTCATAACCTTGAATTGATTTGTTTTGGTTGTTTGTGTCTGAGTTGTTTTATTGCAGCGGTCATAATAATCAGCTGAGACACTGAGGAGGAAAGGGTTAAAGACGACTTGTGCTGTCCACTGCAGCTTTAAGGACATTTGCTGGAGCTCGATCTTGTGACATTAGTTTCAGGATTATCATTTTATTGCGTCTGTAAGAAGCTTCTCTTTGAAGCCGAGTTATTCGCTCATTAGTCGCCACCGTCAACCAAAAACGACGTGACATTATTTAACGTTTTAACGAACTGAGACAAATCTCTGTGAGCTTCATCTTTGTTTGCGTGGCGTGCTGATGAAGGGTCACGATAGCTGACGAGGCCGCGCCGCGGGATTATCGATGGCCTGTGTAACTTGACAAATCGTCAATCGGCTGCCGGGAGTAATGACCTTTTATCTTGCGGTGGAAAATCCCCTGATTTTGTTTCCACTGTAGCGTTTCAGAGCATCTGAGCTGCACTGTGACACCTCCAGGCCAGCTCCAGCATCACTTATCTTCCAGCACAGGCTGAAAACTCATCTGTTGGAGAAGTGCATCACGTCCCCTTGTCCCCACTGAATCATATCCCCTCTCCCGTATCTCCCTCCCTCTGCTGGCTACAATATGCTCTTATCTCGAACTTAACAGAATCGTTTCTGCCTCTCAGCTCGGCTTTCATTTCTCTCCTTTCCCTTTAAAGCGCTCCTCTCTCTTACAGGGTAATTCTCTGGTCACTGTAATATTGTCAGGATGCTCTGGCCTCAGTTACCGCAGCAGCCTAATGCCTCAGATCAGTGTTGACAGCCGAATTTCAATTTCCTCTTCTTCATATTCAACTTAAAATCAGTCATAATTTGATCGCAGTGATTTTCCAACCATCCAAACACCCAAATCGTGACTGTTTGCACTGATTACTGCAATTATCACCTCCAAACAGTGGGAATAAACACAGTTTCCTGGTTTAATAGATAGTTTGCTCTGTTTTTGCAGCTCTTGCTGAACAGCTTCATCCTTGAATCTTCAACAGGCCGCAGCACAGTGAGCAGCCGAAGGAGATTCCTGCAGCCGAGTCACTGAAAGAATAAATGAATAGATGAAGTGGTTTGGCTGAGATGTGCCGCCAAACGCTGCTGTGCAAAAGGCTTCCACCTACGGCCGTTATAATTCCTACTCTGTATATTTATAAGACATCATGTAGTTTGTACGGTCAGCTGCAGGGAGAGTGACCTATGGTCCAGTTTCTCTCGACTTAATTGCTCGTTCACGGTGCAAAGAACAGATCTGGAGTCAGATTAGAGTAAACGGCACTTCCTGCTGCCAGTCGTGTGGAACACGATGAAATACCTTATATGTGTTTCTCAGCAGCCAAAGAAAATCTCCTTTTTGTTGATTGGTTTTAGGATTTGCATCTCCAACTCTTTGTAATTGCTGAATGTTTCTCTGAATGTTTTTGTAATTCTTACACTGAGAAACACGTTTTCTTTGATGAACCTCTTCTCTCATCTTTAGCTCCTGCAATCAGGGTCCCAACGTCCCAAATGAAGACTAGTTTCCAGTACTTTTTTATTATAATCAGAAGAAGGTTAGTTTGTGTCATGTTCATCTGGGAAAGTTACAAGTCACCAAAAAGTCACAAGTGTAGCAGATTTCACTGATTATCAGAGAAGCACACGAAGAAAATGAAGCAGCAGGACTCAGAAATAGTTTTTGCTCTCAGAGTTGCACAGGGGGAATGTGGTGTGCAGTGACACAGTAGATGTGTGCCATAATTGGGTAAAAATTGCTAAAATTGTCATGGATAATGGCTCCAAAAAGGTACACCCGTCTACGGATACAAACTGAAACACAAAAAGTGCTGAAATAAGAGTGAAATCTAAGAGACTGTAAGACAAACTGAAGCTTCCTTTTATCCTTATTGTATTTACTGGAATGTAATATATGTGGTCTGTACATCCCAAATGTTCAAGTTCACACTGTGTCTCCAAACACCCCGTCTGTCCCCCATTTAGTGCGCTGGGATCTGTTTGTGTTACCTGTACACGACAGAGGGTCAGACCTGCTGACAAAGCCTGAAGCGTACGTTCCTCTGTGTACGTGCACCATCACACACACACACAAAGGCATTAGCTTCAAAAACCAGGCACAACAATACAATCTGAAATCAATAAAACATAAACAAAACTGCACAGACACACACATCCCCCCGTGTTACGGAGAGTCTCTGTCAGGGCTGAGATGAAATATTAACAAGGAGGACGACGCCCTAACCCACATACTGTATCCTGCACTGCCTGACTCGCTGTTTCACAAACACACACACGTATTCATGTGTTGTGGGGACGTCTAATAGACATAATGCCATATACATATATATACATATATACATATATATACATAATCCCCTAACCATGAAAACTAAATACCTAACCATAACCATAACCCTGACACTAAAACCAAAACTGCCATACCAGGATTTTGGTCCCCACAATTGCAGTAAACTTCCAACATTTGGTCCCCACAAAGATATGAATGCACGCTCACACACAGAGGACGTCGCCTTGCTTTTATTTAGTCACAGGACAGCCCACATTTATCCAAATCCTCAATAAGAAAACACAAAAGCAGCCAGCACCGCTCTAAAAATAAGGTTTTCCATAAATGTGGCTGCGGCACGAACACGCCGGAGCATTAATGAAACAAAAACAAAGTACGCGGCGCGTCTGTAAGCCGCAGGATACGCCGACACCAAAGCTGCTGCGCCTCATCGACCTACAAACGCCCACCAAGGATGGAGACTTTATCTTTCTTGTAGATTGATCGAGTGCACTGTGAAGTTTTCCTATCACATGCTCATCAGATAATCTGACACGCTCTGAATACCTGCCATTCAATAATCAATTTACTCGCTATCTCTCAAATTACAACGTCACAGCGTTCCTCTGCCTCGCCGGCTTTTCTCCCCAAACATCTGCTGTTCAGCAGCAACACACCGCCTACACTTTCTCACATTATTACACGTTTAAAGCCAGCCGTCTCTCCGCTTTCCCTGCAGGACAATTACAATATTTAAAATATAATAAGTATTGGCAGCAAAATTGGGGAGCACTTTATTAGAAGGCTGAGAGGAAAGAGATGGGGAGCACTGCTGACGGTGGTGCTGGTGGCGGCAGGGCAAGCAAATCAGATTTGAAGCCTAGCAAAACAGGAGGGCTTTCCGGGAGAAGGGAGTTGTCACTTTTCATTAGCTACAGCGGCACGGACGAGGCCCCGGCTCACCTGACGCCTTCCCTGCATTCATAGTCTGAGACGGAGAGCTGAGCATCTGCAGAGATTTGCCTTCTTCTCCCCTCCAGTGTGTTTGTGCGCTTAAATAAGTGCGATTTTAGTGCCACGTGTCCCACCTCTTCCCCCCGTCTCAGTTTCTTTGTGGACAACCTGGTTTTTGTCTTCAATCTGCAGAGCTGCAAACGAGGGGACGTCACGGTGGACAGCCAGCTCCCTAAAAACAAAAGTTATTTATTTTGTGTGTGGACAATGTTCACTGGTGGGCGAGCACAAAATCTCCTGGCTGAATCCTGCAGACGTGAGCAGCTTCATTAGAAAGAGCAGCTCCTTTGGTACAAAATCGTTAGGAAACGTCCAATCACCGAGCTTCAAATGTTGCGTTGTGGATTTTTGAGGATGGCTTCAGAAGATGAGCATTCAGAAAATAGCGCGCTCTGTACTGTAGTGAGGTGAAAATGCATGCTGTGGTTATGATTATGCACAACTACAAACAAATCTGTAGAGCAGCTTTGCTTGATTCTCAATTCAAAATAATCCTTCTTTGTGTGAAACTCTCTGTTTAAGCTCCTCCCCCTTCAAGCCAACCTTCTGCTGTTTGGTTGCCCCTCCTAAACAGGAAGTTTGGGCAGCAGGTGGGTTTGGAATTTAAGCTCTTTCTGACATCATCCTGCTCCAGGAGTAGAAAGCACCGCCCACATTATTGGAGACAACGTTTAATCTGAACAGCTTTAAGAAGGGAAGTAAAGAAAAGCAGGATAAGGATAATTATTCTATGCAGTATAAATATAATACAATTTACTGCTGTCTCCTCTCATTCTTTGTACTTGTGGCAGGTCTTGCTATGATCTTCTTCTTTCTCGGTCCCTCGCGCTCCGGCTCTTATACGCTCTCTGTCTTTGTCAGACTCGATATCCTTTATAGCGCTCTCCCCAGCCCTCCCCGGCTCTCTCGACTCCACTTTATGCCTCCGCGGTGTTGGTTTACTCCTACTTCTCCTCTCATCCACACTTCTGTCATGTACCATCATGAATATTGAAACACCACCCCCCTCGGTAAAGATGGCCTGTCTCCCGACGTTAGCAGCAATGAATACCTCTTCCAGGGGCGAATGTTTGCTCTGTGCACTCAGCACGAGCAGGCTGGCGCTCCATTTATTAGGTACAGCCGGAGTTCAGACATAAATAAGAGCAAACCAGATTCACACGAGCCAACCGGAGACACAAAGATGATGCAGGAACAAGAGGGAGGGGGTAATAAGGTGAAGGTGAACTTGGTCAAAACGAATCCTTACCTCCTCTGTACACAGTCTGTGATGCTAACACAAAGCTAGCAGCAGGCAGAGTACATGCTGACCACGGCCGAGCAGCAAAGCCCGAATATAACTCTAACTTCCTTTAACAGTTTCCCACCTCTTTCCTTTGCTTTTCTGTAGGGATGCACCGATACAGATACTGGTATCGGGTATCGGGGCCGATACTGTAAAATGTGTGTGTACTCATACTCATAAAAGTTAACCGATACCATGAACTGATACCAACTTATTTCATTAATCAGAGGGTGGCTTGTCATTTCTGTTGTAGTTTTTTAGATTGGCCACTAGGGGCCAATTATTATTTTATTTATTATTTATTTTATAATAATTATTTTGTTTGTTTGTTTACAATATGGACACTCTGCAATAATTTAAAAGTTTATTTTATTCTCAAACCTAATTTGTATTTATTTTATTCCAAACAGAAGTGTTTATTTATCATTCTGAAAGCTCGAGACAGTGCCAATAGTTCAGTGATATTTTGTTAAATTACAATGTGGAGACTCTGCAATAATTTAACAGAAGTGCTTATTTTTCACTTGAAATTTTTTTGTGGTCACTTTTATTAAGATTTTATTTTTTATCGGCAGAGAATATAATAAAACCTGTCTTCCAATTCATTGCATTTGTGTGTGTGTGTGGTAGAAGTATCGGTTTTTGTACTCTGTATCTGCAAGTACTCAGATCCAAGTATCGGTATCGTATCAGTTTGAAAAAATTGGTATCGTTGCATCCCTACTTTTCTGTCATCTTGCAGATACTCAGCATCACCTCAGCTCCATCTTCCTCAGGACTCCAAAGACAGTGAGATCCTGCAGTCGACCACGTGAAGTCGGCTGGCCTCTGCCTAAAGCTCTCAGTGCAGCAATTTTACACGAGCAGTAAAGTTGTGTTTTGCTGAATGAGGAGGCTTTTTATAGCCACTTAAAATCCTTTCACTTTGTGCTTTTACTTTTTGTTGCATTGGTGAGTATTTTACTGACTCATCTGCCCCCACGTGACTCCTTCAAGTGACACAGAAACGTCTGCTTTTGACGATGAATTGGTCGATTGTTCCATTTCGCCTCTTGTTTGTGGCGTTTAACAATACATTTCCAGTTATCTGACGGAGCCTGAGAGGAACAATTTTTTGTCTCTGCACAATTGGGACAATGTCTGCTGTCAGTTATAATAACGCTCTCAAAGATGGCCTAGTTCTCGGACAAAATACCAACAATTTTCCAGATACGTTTCATCCCTCGGCCCCCTCACTCATAACTGCCTCCGCCGGTCCTCGCAGCTCCACTTCAGTGGACGCTTTCATGTCCGGAGATGTTGCGAGCACCGTCGAAGCTAAGTACATACCGTACTCAACTTTTCTTTCACCTCCAGACTTTCGTATATGATCGTTGAGTCATCACAGGGCAGACGGCGTGAGTTTCAGCCTTACACTCCTACTCGCCGATCTGAGAAAACTTAACTCCTAATTAAACACGAATGAAATGAAGCGCGTTTAATGAGCAGATTGAAGTTTTACATCTCACTCACTCTGAAATGAAACATGCATTACTTAAAAGTGACACCTACGCTCATCTCCTACTGCGGATTTAATGACGGAACAAAGCCGTATTAAATGAAAGCAATTTTCTAAAGGACAGACGGCCACTTAACACCGACACAAAGATAACATCTGTGCAGGTGCAGGAGACGAGCACAACAACAGACTCTTGCGCTCAGATCAGTTCACCTACCACGCCATCAAAGAGCTTCTTTTTAAACACTGCAGAGAGAAAACTTTCCTTCAGCTTTACAGGAGAAAACACGTTTGCGTTCCAGACTGATGTGAATGTGGAATTTCCTTCAAGATATCGGCAGTGTTCCATTACAGATTACAGATTACATGCCCCAAAATGTATTCTGTAACGTATTCCGTTACGTTACTCAATGAGAGTAACTATTCAGAATACTTTGGATTACTTAATATATTATCATGCTGTTTACAACTACATGAATGTACTATTGCTGTGATTTATTACTGTTACTGAAGGTCCGCGGCTCCGAACCGTAGTAAAGGGACCTCTGGCTAATACGGTGGGTTCTGTGTCGGCTCGTAGCTGAAAACTAGCTTTACTTTGTTGTCTGCGTCAACTTTGCTAGCAGAGACAGAGAGAGGCGTTGAAAGGCTGCTCCAACAGAACTTATTGTTTTTGGAGGAAAACACGAACACGGTGTACAGTCGAGTCTTAATAGCTTACTTACAACTGGGCTCGTCAGGCTCTCTTCTTGGCTGCAGTGGTTATTATTATATTTACATGCTTCCAGCTCCCGTTTTTGCTCGATGACAGCTCGTACTTTTCCTTTTTCTCCCTCCCTCGCTCACAGACCCATAACGGGTATGGCAGTCCATTCTCCCTGCAGCACGGACTACACTGCCCATGATGCTACATTCTTTAGAGCTATACCTGTAGCATTCTGCCTGTTAGCTTAGCACAACAACAACAAAAAGGCCTCTCTCACCCAGGAAACACGCAGAGAGAGAGCGTCACCCTGTAACCATGGCAACCGTAACGCTGTCTGGAACAACAGAACGTAGCTGTCAAACAAAACCCAAACAGTCCTGACCCGCCACAATATGAAACAGGGAAGTACCGCCGTGTAATCCATTTATTTCAACAAAGTAACTGTATTCTAAATACCACCTTTTTAAACGGTAACTGTAACGGAATACAGTTACTCATATTTTGTATTTTAAATACGTAACGGCGGTACATGTACTCCGTTACTCCCCAACACTGGATATGGAGAATTGGTGCAGCGCCATCGAGATCAAATTAATGTCTAATTCTTGATTTGATCTCGACGTCAGCGCAGTTAGTTCGTTCTTCCATCCATTTCTGCTTTTCCAAGTCCGAGTCACAGATGGACTCAGGATTCACTTCTACAGGTCTGTTGAGGAGAGACAGGAAGTATGCATCTACCATCATTTCTGTCTATGAGCTGTGGGAGCTGACAGAAAGATTGAGACTGAGGACCAAAGTGGCAGAAATGAGCCGTTTCCACACCAAACACTCGCTGGAGGGTTTTTGGAAAATCACCGTCTGTTTGGTTCAGAGTCTTAGACCGGTCGATCACCTGCTCTGTTCTGTTTTGCATCACATGCGAGCTGACAGGTTACAGTCTGACTTTATGGCCTCAGATGTAACGCTTCATGCGCAACGTGTAGAAAGGTTTGGGGCTGCGGTGCATGCAGGACTCTGGCTGCCATCGCCTTCCTCACAGACTCCATATCCAGAAGCTGCAGATGTTTAAATGACGACCATCCTCTCAACCGCTGATGTGTCAGTAATTTTATGACTTGATTATGAGGACTCCTGACACGTCTGAACCTGAATCAGATAAGGAGAAAATGGAAGCTTCTGTGAGCCTCGGCCTACTCCCGCCGCTCGGCGCCTCGTGTGGTGTATGAAACGCCGTTTGTGCCATCAGAATAATGCGAGACATCGAGAGTGCTCTGAAGTGCTCTTGAGATGAAGGCGCAGTCCATTTATCACCACCCTGCTTCACGCTCGCATCATTACGTACCGTATGCTCCCTGAGCAGCGCTGCGTTCGCTTCTCTCCTCATCGCTGGCTCAGATTTTGGAAAGTGACCTTCCAATCAGAGCTCTGCTTCGTTAACGGCACCTTTAGCAGGATAGCACTCAATGCCATGCGACAAACGATGGGTTAAAGACGTTAACGCTTTAGCATTTACACGTCTCCAAGCAAAAGTCTGTTTTTTAAGCCTCGGTCCCATCGTGCGAGGTTACAGTTCAGACCTTCTCCTAGAAACACGAGGCTTTTACTACGGATAAAAAATGATTTTATGATCTCATAAAACACTTAGCTGAGCTTTTATATCCAATCAGCCTCATTTCACGCAGTGCTGAAATGCAGGCACACGCATAAAACCTCTGCAGGTGCTTTCACTCTGTCCATACAGCCAATACAAGCAATGCAGGCATGGCGACAAAGCCTCCGGCCCCACGGAGACGCAGTTTAAAGGTTTATTTTGAAAAGCAGCTCAGCTTCCTCTCTGAAAACATCTGCACAGATCATCTTCATGCTGCAGAGAAGCTCTGATATCACAGGGCTGCTTTATTCTCATTTCTTCGCCCCGACCGACCAGCAGAGCCTGGACCTGCTGCATGTTGCTTCCTGTTAAAAGAGAGTTCTTCCTCCTCACTCTCACCAGGTTCTTCTTACACAGGATTTATTTGCGTTTCGTTTATTTCACGAATCTCTCGTTAAGTTCTAATATATCGACTCTGTCTCTGGTTCAAACATTGGATGAGCTTCTTTGACTGTTCAGCCATCGTTCTCAGCCTCTCCATCTTTTTGTCTGCTCATGTGCAGCAAATTGTTCAGTTCTTAGAGTCTCAGGTTGCAGCCCAGGAGCTCCCGGTGTGCCCATCGCTTCAGTAAAGAGTCAGGCTGACTGAGATCGTCTCTGCCCTTCAGAGACCCTCAACATGAACTTTTACTGAGAACAGTTGACTCCTCATCCTCCAGCTTCCCTCTGCTAATGTGCTTCAGTTGTTTTCAATAAACTGCATGCTCAAAAAGATGTTTTGCGTCACTCCCATTTCTTCTTGTTGCATGTTGAAGCTCTACTCGCAACCTTGTTAAGATCCAACCATGCAAAATATGATTTTTTTTTTGCCATTTTTCAAGTGGTCTTAAACTTTTGATCTTTTCTATTAGCCTGGCCTTAGCTCTGCAGCTAGCCACCAGCTACGTCATATCTCTGCAGCTAGCCACCAGCTACGCCATATCTCTGCAGCTAGCCACCAGCTACGCCATAGCTCTGCAGCTAGCCACCAGCTACGTCGTATCTCTGCAGCTAGCCACCAGCTACGCCATAGCTCTGCAGCTAGCCACCAGCTACGTCATATCTCTGCAGCTAGCCACCAGCTACGCCATAGCTCTGCAGCTAGCCACCAGCTACGCCATAGCTGTGCAGCTAGCCACCAGCTACGTCATATCTCTGCAGCTAGCCACCAGCTACGTCATAGCTGTGCAGCTAGCCACCAGCTACGCCATAGCTCTGCAGCTAGCCGCCAGCTACGTCATAGCTCTGCAGCTAGCCACCAGCTACGCCATAGCTCTGCAGCTAGCCGCCAGCTACGTCATATCTCTGCAGCTAGCCACCAGCTACGCCATAGCTCTGCAGCTAGCCGCCAGCTACGTCATAGCTCTGCAGCTAGCCACCAGCTACGCCATAGCTCTGCAGCTAGCCACCAGCTACGTCATATCTCTGCAGCTAGCCACCAGCTACGTCATAGCTCTGCAGCTAGCCACCAGCTACGCCATAGCTCTGCAGCTAGCCACCAGCTACGTCATATCTCTGCAGCTAGCCACCAGCTACGTCATAGCTCTGCAGCTAGCCACCAGCTACCTCATGACTTTACGTCAGCTGAGGTCAGGGTTCTCCAACCTGCTCTTCAGTTTTCTGTCTTTGTTTACGCCCAAAGTGTTGGCGGATCTGTGTGTGATTTATTTCTGATCAGATCATTTTCCTGGAGTGGGACTTGGAGCGTTTTTAGCTCTTTGGTGCCTCAGAGTTTGACTTATTTGGGAAATGGAGACGAGAAATGGTTAACAAACATCAGACAGGGGGGTATTGTCTGTATCTGTCATACAATAGAAACATAAAAGAATTCAAAATATGAGAGGATTTGGTCAAAGTTAAATGTCAGGTATTATCTTGTTCATTATGAGCTGTTAAGACTTAACTGCAGAGCACAGATATCGACAGGTCCCGCACGATGATTATTCACATCCTGGATCAATGTCATAAGCATCTCAGCTCACCGGAGGAGGCGTTGAGTCAACAAATAGATTATTTGCTCATGATTAGAGGGTGAACGCTTCACAGATAAAGACAGAGAACAGTGTGGATGCTCACCTGAGGCTGCGCTGCAACAGGAGGCAGCCAGAGATCGAGCAGGAATCTCAGCTCGTGTAAAACTGTCACTCATTAACGGTTTAAAGTCTAAATCCAGCGCTGTGAATAAAACTGCAGTTTATCATACATGTATTTATTTCCAGCTGCAACAGTGAAATGATGAACAGCTTAATGAATTCATGAATAATTATAAGTCAACAATATGCACATGATTCTAAATAATATATACTTTTACTTTAGGCGCTTTTAGTACATTTTGGTGCTGTAATAAATGCAAACAAACATCATATATGCAAGTGTGTGTCGTTTACTTGCTAATGTTGACTTATGGCCTTTTCATCCACATCACGGAGTATATTTTTACATACATGTTTTGATAATTTGTTCTTGGTTTTCCTGAGTAAGGATCGTTTCTGCAACACCAACAGAAAGCCCTTCATCTTCTTTATGCAACATCGTAATCGTTTCAGTTATTGTCATGTTGGGATTGTGGTGGATGTGAGACTCCTGCAGAGACCACCAAAACGAGATCTCTCAACGCAAAACAACAAGAAGGGAGGCCCACAACACGCTTGTGTGTGGGAACTGACGCATAATTATGAGATAGGCCATCAAGAGGGCGACAGTTTGAAGGATGACTGAAAGAAAGAAGAGTGGGTGGAAGAACAGCGATGATTGTAGGCAGAAAGTGAGAAGTAGGAAAGGTGAAGATGCATTTTTTAATATTAGCCTCTGACAAACAACCTCTGTGTGATAATAATTCAAATGAATGAACTAATGAAAACTAAAGTAAAATCAGCAAAATCTGCTCCGGAGACCAGCTGGAGCGAAACTGAACTGCAGTGATGAACCTGAACAAACCAAAGCTCAGATTTCAGATACTGTTTATATGTTTGCTGATGACACACAGGTGCACTTATCAGTGCCTAAATCTGCTGCAACAAAAGACTGAAGTCTGTCCACCTGAAAACCAGAATCTCCAAATCAGGACCGAAATCCTGGAATAGTTGCGCGTCTGACGTTTAGACGGAGGAAAACTTGCTCACGTGTTGACGTTCAGCCGGTTCAAGCACAGCAACGCGCACATCCACAAAGCTGTGTGACAAGGACAGACTTGAAAATCCTTTCACTGGTTTAAAAAGCACGAGCGGACGGAGTTACGCTTCAGATGCGCTCGCACATTTCCGCAGGCTGAGTCTGCGCTCCCACGCTTTGTGGTGTGAAACGAACTTCCTGAACACCTGACATCAGACTGTGGCTTTATTTGTTATACGTTTCTATTTTTTCTTGTTCTGTCCTATATTTGATGTGTTTCCACACGTTTTTAACTATTGGATGTTTGAATTAAGTTCACTAGACTCGCAGATCTTAATCTTATTTAGATGTTGTACTTCATCCTTTGACTGATTTGTAATTTTACTGATTAATAACTGTTTGAAAAATGAAAAGCAAACAAACTTTTATATTTTGTATTTTATTTTGAAATCCAGTTCCTGTCTGGTGTATTTGTCTGGTAGATTTGTGTCACACACACATTTGGCTTGAAAACTAAAGAACTAATTATAAAACACAGAATAATAATAATAATAATAAGTGCTGCCCCCGCGCGCAGGCCACTGGTGGAGAGGTGGCGGCGCTGAGGGGAGGGTGGGGGCAGCTTGGAGGGTGGAGTAATTCAGAGAATGCGAGACACTGCCCTCCCTCCCTCTCTCTTCACTCCTCCTCCTCCGGGTGGAAATTCATCCTTCAGGCTGGGTAGCGGACATTTGTGAGGAGGACGTCGGGAGTGCGGGACTCGGAGACCCGCGGTGGCAGCAGAACTTCTACCGCCGGGTTTGGTGCTCTGCGGCTTCTGAGCTTCGCGCACAGCGGTGTGATTTCCGTCTTGTGCTTTTCCGGTGGCTCTCAGCTCTTCTCGGTTCCTCGGATTTTTCCAGCTGCCGTGCCTCCCTCAGCTCCGGCGGTGTTCCACTTGGAGCTTTACGGACATCCGCCTCTGCTTCGTGTGCAACTTTGGAGATCTGACGCCGACACACGGCCCGGTTCGTCCGCTGCACTCCGGAGTGAACAGGAAGGAGGTAACCGGAGCTCCCCGTCGCCTCCTCCGCCACCAGCTCCGGTGTGACCGCGGCGGCAGCAGCGGAGAGGGAAGCGGGATTAATGTCGGGAGGACCCGGACCCGCAGCAGCGCTCACGGTCAGTGTGTTCTCGGCTCTGTGCGTCACCGCGCGGCGGCTCGGCTTCCCGCCGGTGCTTCCGGTGTTTTTAAGTGTGAATATCGGTGCGTTCGGAGCGCGTCGGCTCCAGCACGCCCCGGAGCCCCGCGTGTCCTCCGTGTCCGCGGCTCGGGCTTCAGAACCGAACAGGTGCTTTTTAATTCGGGGGTTGGGGGGTTTGGGGGGGCGCCTCTTTCTAAAACGCCTCTCGGTCACAGTCGGGCTTATTTTAGGCGTCATGTGAGGAACGCTGCCCCTGACGCGGACACGGCGCGGCAGTCAGGCGCAGCGTTCCTCGGACACTCGGACGGAGGCTGAGCGGCTCGCTGACCCGCCGGCTCCTCCGGGCTCCCTTGCACCCTCCCCGGGTTCTCTCGCTCTCTCTGCTGGGCTGGAAGTTGGCCGAAGTGCACCAGGCGCGTGAAAACGTGCCGGGTGGCGTGGACGCAAACCTCCACCTCATCAGCAGCTCCTCGGGACTGCGGGGTGAGCAGCGGGGGGAGAGGTGAGGAAGGTGCGCACCGCAGGGTGTTTTCGCCCGACTCTTCATCATTCCTCTCACGTCCTCTTCGCCATGGAGACGTTTGACAGTCTGCCGCGGCGCGGGGACGTCTCCTCTGACCGGGGGACGGCGGGGGGAGGGGAGTGAGGGGGGCTCACACACTGCTCCGGTTCAGTGTTGCTGGACTCATCAGTCTGTTAATATTCACGTCCTTATGAAATCATCCTGATTTTTAAAGCAGAAATTTCCTCCTGAAAACTGAATATTTTCGCTTTATATCTAAAAAGTGGCGCTTCCATGACGTCATTTTCTCACCGGTGAACGGTCTTCTGGTCCAAGCTGATCAGTAGCTGCGGTTTTCGTGAATTGCGTGAGGCGTGCAGAGGTTTTAACCACAGGACGTGATTGGCTGCTTCACGCCAGCGGAGCAGGAGCGCGTCCGCGCGCTGCTGCTGGACCCCGAGCGGCGCGGGCTCTGCGCTCCGTGCACAGCGGGTTCATTTCAGACACTCTGCTGATCCTGCTGACCTCTGATCTGCTCCAGTTATCTGTTCAACTTCTTCACTCTCAGCTTTCTTCATGGTTTTTTTTTCTCAAAGTAATGTGGCCCCTCTGCTTCACGGGCCCTAAATAAATGAAGGGGCTGTGCTGTTCAGTAATGGGTAATTTGGGGGGGTTTGAGCGTCCCGTGGGTGCTATTACTCTCTGTCTGAAGCAGGAGCAGGCATGGAGGTCCACCTGTTTTCCTATTACCACCAATGGAAGTAGATCAATACCTCCTCAGTACATCACCATGGATCCTGTTCTCTTCTATTCTGTCGAGGCTTCAGTGACGTAAATCAGCAGAGCTGCAGCTGAGCACACTGTGTGTGTGTGTGTGTGTGTGTGTGTGTGTGTGTGTGTGTGTGTGTGTGTGTGTGTGTGTGGTGTGTTTTGTACACATGCTGACTTTAATCCTTCACACTGAGAACAATGTTTGTTTCCGTCTGAGAGCCGGAGCTGATCAGCGTCATGGTGGCGATGAGTGTGTGTGTTTCTACACCGGACTGTTAATTTGTTCACTCTGTGTGTGTGTGTGTGTGTGTGTGTGCTGACTCTGACGTCCAGCTGTGAAAGTGTGTGTGTGCCCCTCGTTTGCTGCTTTCCTTCCACGCGAGGCCGTTTTGTGGACACTGTGGGTGAAAGTCGTCTTATTAGGCGATGATCAGATACATGTTTCAGACGTCGATGCACAAAAACGAGGCGTGCACTGACACGTCGCCATGCTAGTAAACAAAATGCAATGATGTGAGTGGGTGATGGGCCTGACTGGATGATGGCAGACTCTCAGCCTGCTCGTGTAAATGTGTCTGTTAGATGCTGACTGAGCTCACTCACATTTTTAAATGTCTTGTTTTGTTTAGCAGTTTAACAGCTGCTCACCATCGTACTGGACAAAGAAAAGTGGGAATATTGAACGTTTTCTCTGTGAAAAGGCTTCAGTTGGATTTCTGTAGAACCGCAACACTACGGCGGGGGGGGGGGGGGGGGGGGGTGTGCTGTGGGTCATGACTTCATCAGGTGAAGTAGTGTGTAGAAACGTGGATATATCTGTGAAGATGCAGAAGCTGGCTGTGGTTCTCCACCTTCGAAGGGTGGAGTTCCCGTGTTTCTGGCCTGAGAACGCCTCCGTGTCTCCCCAGGAGAGCTGAGGGAGGGCGGGGCGATGCCCGTGTGGGAGTAACGTCGTTCCTTTGGGATTTGCACCCCAGACTGTTTCTGGCTCAAAGGAGCGCCACAGGCGTGTTTATCTACAGGAAGCTGATGTCAGCAGTTTTCCTGTGGGGGTGTGGCTGCTTGCCCGTGTTGCTCCTGTAGGAGGGGAGTTGCTGGGGTTGGGTTATCAGTGAATCGGCTGCTGTGGGGTTTGGTTTAACTTCAAAAGAGGTCGTAGATGCTGACCAGTGACCTGCTGCTTGTTAGGAGGTCCAGATGTGGACTCCTGGTGCTGATTGTTTCAAACGCAGTCAGATGTGAACATGTGAAAAAAGGGCAAACGTGTTCACCCAACTGTCCCCAAGCTCTAAAGAGCAGATCAGTGCTGCCGTCTCGTCTTCTGAGGAGACGCCACGCGCACTCTGAGCCGTCATCGGTCTGTCGGAGAGCTGCAGCGGCACGGCGAGGTGAGAAACATCTTGACGTCTCTGTCTGCATCGGGGGAAAGATGCCTTCGTGCTCTCCAGCTGCTCCTCGTCACATCTTCTCTGCTCGTCCTGTAGTAGACGTCTCTGCGCTGACCCGTAAGGGCGAGCGTTTGCTCTCGCCTCTGAAACGCCCCCCAGCCTTTGTTACAGACGCTCTTCGGGCTTGAATGACCTCTCGGAGCTGCTCGATGATGAGTCTAATAGATGTGGGGCAGCTTCGTGTTTGGCCTGCTGTGGGCTGGCCCACTGAAACAAAGCCTGCTGGCCAGTCTGTGAGGTTTGGAAAGGAAACCCTGGAATTCCACTTTGGGTTTGGGGCTCCCCCCCCCCCTCAATGCTTACATAAGCAGTAATGTGCTGAGTAACTTCAGACCAAGGGGCAACCTCTGGAGCAGAAAAATGAAGGCAGTGTGCAAACCGCAGTTCCTCTAACGCTCTCCTGCAGCGAGCCCGTCTCCGTGGACTCCCGTGTTAAAACGTCCGACTTTACAGGGGGAATAAACATGTTTACAGCCGCTTCAGCCTCTCTGGATAGCTTCTCCTTCATAACAGCTCTGAGTGGGGCCATCTCTTATTTTTATTTATAAGTCGTCCACTGCAGGAGCTCCTGACTGCTTTACGACCCCCTCCTGCGTCGCAGCTGCCCGGCACGGCGGTGCATGGGACGTTTATGCAAAGATAAACCTCGCAGGCTCATTTTTTCATCTTTGTTTCTGTAAATCTGACAGCAGCAATGGTTCAGCCAAACAGAGTCGGCCACACTCCCCTTCCTCCTCTCGCAGCGTTTCTTCTGTCTGAGCGAGTCCCCATCTCTGAAATCAATATCATCCAAAATAGGATCGAGTTCTCGTGTTATGAAAAGCCTTGTGCATCTACAGGATGATGAGTCTAATCTTTGGCTCCCTGCTTTTCAAACTTTTGGGTTACGAGAAGGAAATTTTTCTATTTTTGAAGCTTTGGGTTGAAGCTAAAGAAAACGTGTGCATGCTGTGGAATAAGCCCGCTCTATCACGTCGGAGATGAGCTTGAGATCCTTTAGGCGCGTTCCCTCCTCCTGAGCTCTCGTGGGCTAAAATAGGGGGATGAGGCATCCCGAGTGTTCCTGTGCCCACAGCTGACTACCCTTCTGTCGCTGTGAGTCATGCTCTCGCCACGAATCGAACACCACTTGTCGACGCGCGTTTGTCAGAACTCGAAAATAAAACGGTCATGAGATGTTTAAAGAGCCTCGCGGGCTTTAGGAGGCGTGGGACGGCGAGGGCTATTCTTAGCCTGAGATAACAACGGGGCTTCGGTCGGCGAGCAGATGCCGAAGCTGGTTTCAGACACCGGCCTGCGACCCAACAGGCCTGCTGCTTCGTCTCCAGCTGCTTCCTTTGTCATTAACAGTCGCAGCTTTCATCCGGCGTAAGCGCTTCATCGGGCTTACGGCGTTCAATGCAGATCCCGTCAGTCTGTCAGGGCTCACGGGGAGTTTCCTCCGCCTTCAGCTGCTGTTCTTCCCACGGACGGAAGATCATTGTGGTTAATTTCAGTCGCAGAGTGAGAAATCACTGTGTCAGTGACTGTAAACATTCACAGCCATTCGAGTTGACTTAACACTTTTGGATATTTCCGAACGCTCGCTCGGAGTCTCATCAACACTCCAATCAACACCTGTCAGCTTTAAATAATCAGCACTGGAGTTGCTGGAGTTCGGCTGGAAGTCATTTTATTTCCTGCTTGCAGGATTAATCGATCCTGATGCCACTAATATCATCAGAGAGGAGCTGCGGCGGGGCGATGGTGGCAGGAGAACTCGGTTGTCCTCATCTGTGCGGATGCTCGCTGACTAATGTCACACATGCCTGAAGCGAGGGCCGTGTTGACCTGGCAACAGGAAGAATCCTCCACCGTCCTAAATGAGGAGGACGCCCCCCTCAGGGGGAGGAGCTGCCCAAAGCTTGTGCTCATAGATCAGCGTAGGACTGCCTTCGCACTCTGCTCTCGCTTCGCCATGGCGCATTGCTACAGCAGAGATACTGTAGATGCTTAATGTCCGTCACTTGGGGCGGCCACCCCTCCTCCCACGCTACAGCCACCACCTCGGGGTTGGAGGCGTTACCTCACATCGTAGTCAGGTCACACTTGGCTGGTGACGATCTTGTTTGTTACTGCAGTCGCTTCACTTAAGCCCTGCATCCCCTCCACGACCCGCCACAGCTCACGTTCATTTCCTGCTTTTCTTATTTGCTTTCGGTCAATTTGCAGTTTTGCAAACAAAGCAAAGCGTGGCGTGGAATCGATGAGCCTTATCTTTCAGAGCTTTAGTTGTAACTGAGTGGCAGACGTCCACAGGTGAGTAAAACGTCCCCTGAAGCCTGGTTGTCACGTGCACGTGCGGCTCTGCGGATGCACGGTTGCAGCTTCTTGCAAATCTGACGTCGGCCGCTGCTGCAGAGGAAAGCAGAGCCGGTCATTGAGCGATGCTCAGCGCGGCGCTCGGGCCTGTAGTTGCTGATATGGATCCGTTTTAGAGCTCAGCAGGGGGCAGAGGTCGATCTTGTAGTGCTGCCCCGGCGCTCGTACCTGTGGAGCGTTTGGATCAGCTGCCGCCGTGCCTCATGAACATCAGAGGTCAGAATCAGCCTCGTTACTTCCTTCTGTTTGCCCGGTTGCCGTGGCAGCAGCAGATATCCCCCCCCCTCCCCGTGTGTGCTCACATGTCACACTTCTGATTTGGGAGGAGAGAAAACAGGGTGGCAGTTCAGTAATTAGTTCTGGAGCATTAACTGCTTATCAGTGGGCGCTTTTATTAGCCCCCCTGTTTTGGCTGGTTAGCCTTCTGGACACGGAGCCAAATGGCGCTCCAAGTTGTCCGGTCAACCATGGAGGAATTCCTCCGCCGTGCCAGAACCCTCGGTGCCGGGAGAGGACCTAATTGTGATTCGAAATCGGTGTCAACACAGCGGCCGCACGGCGTGATTTTCACCGTCGAGATGGAGTCTGATTAGCTGAAATGCTTCCAGCGGCGAGCAGATAGAGCGACCGGAGCCTGGGTGGTGCTGTTTGATTTGCTGGGCCAAGCATTTTGTAACCATCAGGTTGACCCGTCTGGGGTTGGGGCTGCTTTTTGTTTCACAGAGCAGAAGAAATAAAGTCTGAAACTCGATAGATTTGCTGTTTTTCTCCAAACTGATGAGAAGTCTTAAAGGCTGCAAGGATAATCGTGTATGTGGATGTCAACAGGAAACACCAGCTTACGTGAGATACCGGACAGCTTCACAGCGTGTTCATGTTGAGCAGTTTTTAAATCCATAAAGAAAGAAGAGTGTGGGAGATGCGGACCTTTAGCCCACACAGGTCAAAGGTTAATGCTTCAAGATTAACTGGACAGATGCACATGGACGCAGAATATTTGTGGGTCACTTCCTGTCTTCCCTCAGTGGTGACCCATCTGGAGCGTCCAATTCTTTCACAGGATGGAATAATTTTATTTCCAACATGTAAACATAACTGAAAACTTAACTTCACTTAAAAACATCGAGTTTTCATGAAATACACAATGTTTAGCAGAAGTTTACACTTTTTCTGTTCCCGCCCCTTATTTTATATTCCAGTATTTACAAATCAATATTCAGAATATGACATTATACAGTCCACACATGTTTACTATATACAGTCTACACTCATATATGATACACTCATGAACTCAGCACCCTGTGGTTAACACTAGGGCGGCACGATTTTGCATAAAATGAGAATCACGATTTTTTTTTCCAGTACAAATATTTATTGCACTTATTAACTGCACATCAACTTCGTAACAGTTGAGACTGAACATAAAAACAATAAATAAACATAAAAACAACAAATGTCTCACGTTTTGTCGTTGCTGCAAAATGTTGTACTGCTTGAAATTGCGTCTCCACCGTTGCTCGACGCTGCGTGTATAGAGCAGGTAGTGCAACAATAGTAAAATAGTTGCGGGACGGCACTGTGTAGCGTTTGTCTAGGGTGTTGATCATTTTCCTAAATCCCTCGTTTTGCACAGTGTTGATGGAGACATATCTTTGGTCAGGTGATAAGTGATAGCCTCCGTAATTTCTTTGTGCCTGCGGGAGTTTGACGGGTATAGGGAAGCGCTGTATAAGGTTCCCGTTATTGATGTTTGGGTGGTTGACCGGGACGGATTTTCTCCTGTCACTTTCTCGTCATCCCTGACGTGCTCTCCGTTGTTTTTTCCCTGCTAATTTTAGCAGCCAGCTTCTGTATCACGTGGTATAAGGCTCCGCCCTTTTGTTGAGCAGGAAGAGTGAGCGCTTGTTTTCATGCAGATTACGTCCCGGATCAAAATGCGGTACAATTGTCGTCTTTTTTTTTTTTTAAATCGTTGTCATTTGGAAATGAGATCGCACATAAGTATGAATCGAGATCGCGATTTTCAGGTGTTCGGTCTGGTTTTAGCCCCATGCTAAATCGTCACGTGTTCAGAAACTAGAAGATGTTAGAGGTGGGAATCACCATACATCCCACGATACAATATTATTGCAATTTTTTAAAAATATTTTGCGATATTCAGATTCTGTACATAAAGGTAAACTTTATCAATCATCATTTTCTCTAATATCAAAGTCTCACACTCAGTCTTTCTCTCATTTCAGTTTGATTGTTGACAAACTGAATGGTTTGTATTACAGTCTAGTCCAACTTAACTGAATCAACCATCTGGTACAATTATAGCTATTCTGAACTATGCAGTTTATGAAAACTATGCAGCCCCTTCAGCAACTGAAGAATCTGAAAGTAAATTAAAACAAAATATAATTTTACATTAAATAAAAAAGTTTTAAACTTAATTAAAATAAAACATGTCTTAAATTAAAATAAGTAAACTGTCATGTTTATTGTTGCCGTAAAACAAGTTAAACACATTTGGACAGTGAAGGAATGTCAGGATTCTTGCTCAGAAAAAGGATCAACATGCTCTGAAGTCAGAGCACAAAAAACCTTTTTTGTAACAAAATATCGATTTCTGCTGTCCCTGTATCCATACATTATTAGCAAACAAAATATCACGATGTTACACAGTATCCATTTTTCCCCCACCCCTAGAAGATGTTCCATTTCAGATGAAGCCATCAGAAACGCTTTCATGGGAAACGTGAGAAGTTTAGTGTAGTTTGTGTCCACTCGCCCTGATCGCAGAGCATCAGTGAGACGTCAGAGTTTCTCATTCAGGCTGGAAAACATCAGTGAAAACAGGGGATTGTAACCCAACCCAGTCATGGATGGGACGCCACCTGGTGGATGTTTCCCCAGCACTGCTGTCCAACGATGAAAGTTGAGTTTAATAAAACCTGTTTGTAAAAGCGTTTCTTCTTCTCTGCCGGTGATCTTCAGATTTTCTGTTTCTTGGAGCGACATCGGTCAGGTTTCCATTCTCAGGCTGCTGTTTCATGACGTGCAGTAGATCTTAGTGAGGTGCTGGAAACAGACTCACATGTGTGGACATGTTGCTTCAGGAATCCAGCTTCAGCCATGGAGCACTGCCCGTTAGCTGGGGGGCCATAAAAGTGCCAAACAGACACAAATGTTTGAATGAACTCAGTTTTACTTTGTTGACGATGTCTGTGATAGCAACGCGCTGAAATAAAGAAAGATAAGCGCTTGTTTGCTTATCTCGTGCGTTAAAAAAGAGCCTGTTATCAGGCATGCGCTGCTGCTGCTTTGGAGACGATTTGCATGCTTTATTATTAAAAATTAATGAGTGTGGTGCAAGTGTGAAAGTGAAAGAGACTTGGGAAGCAAAGAAATGACACATGAAGAGGAAAAGCAGCATTTTTCACATTTGTCTCCGGCGGTGGAAACACATTTCCTCTGATGGATTTATGCTGCTCTTTTTTTTCTGCTGCACTCCCTCTCAGAGCTTTTTTTTTTTGTATTAATATGAAAGCTGCACAAAATTAATATTTTGGACACAAAAGGAGCTGGCCTGCTTTTAAAATGTCAGCTCTTTTCTTTTTTCTTGAGATGGGAAACAAACGTCCAGTCGCACAATTTCTCTTTTTTGGGGGGGTGTTTGATTTTAAAAACAACATCAGAGCGTCACGCCGAGCTCTGACTGTGGCGTGTTGCTCCACACCGATCAGGGATTCATTGATCAAACAGCCAGGAGAGTTATCCATAATGGAAACGATCATTAGCTCCATCCCCGAATAAAGATTTAGAAATGAGCTCCACCTCTGCGAGTTACAGCAGTACGATGCTGATTACACACTGATGCATGATTAATGATGAGCTAATGACACAACGCGACTCTCAGCGCGACCGTTTCCCTTCATTGAGGTCGCCGACTTCAATTAAATTTGTCTGATTACACCTCAAATTTTGGCTTTAGTTTAAAAGGCGTGTGTGTGTGTGTGTGTGTGTGTGTGTGTGTGTGTGTGTGTGTGTGTGTGTGTGTGCGCGCGTGTGTGCGCGCGTGTGTGTGTGTTGTTGACTCAGGCAGACAGCTCGGCCCTTCCACCTGGCCCGGAGCTTTTAAAGCATCAGCGACAGACAAATACAGCCGGCCGAGGAAATGAGACGTGAGAGAAGCTGACATGTTAAATCTAACAGTCAAACACCACCCGGCCGGCTTCACACCTGCCCCTCTGTGTGTGTGTGTGTGTCTGTGTCTGTGTGTGTGTGTGTGTGTGTGTGTGTCTGTGTGTGTGTGTGCAGTTGGTTTCTGAATAGGTGTCTTTACTGGCGTGAATTCAAATGTGTACACACTTGCATACATGCATGCACACACGCAGGAGTAAAGACTGCAGAGACGCATTCTTGCAGGAGGAGAAAGAGGAAGACGCAGCGTCTAAACGTCTGTTTGCATGTTCGGCGATCAGTTCTTCAGTTGCAGCGACGTTTGGATGAACATGTCAGTTAATTGGCTACAAACTCCTGGAGATGTTCAACTCTCAGCAGAGAAAACTGAAAAAATCTGTTGCTGGTTGTTCTTAATAATCACTTCAGCATTATTGCTATTAGTGCGTTAGTGCTGCAGTTAATGGTTATTATGCTTAAGACTCAATTATTTCTCTCAGATAATCAGATTAAGCTCCTCAGATCCTGATGATGGCTTCTTCTCTCTGATCAACAATCACAGTAAAGTCAGATTTATTCTTGGCAACAATACCGGAGTTAAAAACACTCGGAGAACAAAAGCTCTCAGCTCGGCTGCACAAACGACAGCAGTGCAGGCTGCAGTCATTAGTGCGCGTTAAACATCTTTAATATTCACAAATGAGGCTGATGTGAGGAAAGCCACCAGCTTTTCTACTGATGGGTATCAAACACAAAGATTATAACTAAAAGATAAAACGGTAAACTCAGGCATGATGGGTAATTCCTAACGTTTCCACAGATTGCATTAAACATCTGGACTGTGGTGTCAGTCTGCACCCCAACAGGTGTGTCCACACTGCTGTCGGCTCTCTGCGCCCCCCTAAAAGCTTTAAAATATGCATCTGAACAATGAGAGGTGCACGACGGTGCCACGCCAAAAGCAGAAGGTCGAAGTTAGAAGCATGAGCTTCCTCTGCAGGGCGTCTGGGCTCAGCCTCTGAGGTGAGGAGGCTCCTCCTCCACATCAAACAGATCCAGCTGTGATGGGTCAGCAGGACCTCCCATGGGGGTCGTTTCGGGGATGTCCAACTGGGACCCTAAGGGCAGACCAGGACACGCTGGAGAAGATTATGGATCTGACCTGTGGATGGATTAACCAGGAAGGCGAACCCTCGATGATGCACATCGGCGTCCATCGCAGTTCCACCGTCACATGTGCGTGACGCGGCGGCAGCCTGTGATAAAGACCAGGTGTTGGTCTGAAACCAGTGACTGAATGGCTTCATCAGTAATATTTTTGGCTAAATTGTCTTAACTTTATCAGGTTCGTCGATTTCTTTACAATCTGCTTTTGCGCGTCTCCGTCAGTGAACGCCGCCACCGCTGCAATAAAGCCTGATATTTCCTGGATAATCCACTTGTGTGATAAACACAAATTTGGCGGCGACTGCAGAGACATTGAGTTTCAGATACATCCAGAAGCTTCCAGCTCTGTTAAAGGAGCGCTTCGCATTTCTGCAGCAGGAAGTAAACATGAAATGTGTCACGGCGGATGAATGCTCATCTCCGAGCCTATTTGCAGATTTGTGTAACGGATCAGGATGTCATGACTCACCCATTCATCCAGTTATTCACCCTCCTTTTCATCCACCCACCCTCCCGTCTATCCACACACTCATCCACCCATCAAGCCGTTTATTCTCTCCACCCATTCATCCGTCAATCTGTCTTTTATGACAGGCAGTCATTCAGGGGACGAGCGCTGCCGTCTGCCAGCTCGCTCTGATGATTCACGTCCTGGAGACGCCGCGGTGGCGGTGCACGCGCTCGGCGTGTTTGTTGGCGGGCGGCGGGGAGGGAGGAGGAATTTGGGAATGACAGTGGATGTAGTAATGGGATGAGCTGATTTATTGGGACTGCAGAAAGGCACGGCGAAGGGTGAGACGGAGAGAAATGGGGTTAATGGAAAGCCGTGGCGTGAGAGCGGCAGAGAAAATGAGCACAGAGGTGGAGGATGGGTGGAGGTGGTGACAGCAGGAGGATGGGCGAGTCGAGGAAAATTACACGAGGGAGCAGATTATTGCCTTTGAGCATCCTTCCGGCGCTGCGGACCTCAGGAGGACGGCATTGTTGACGTCGCTGCCGCTTCAGAGCGTTGCACTCTGATTGGCCGATAGCCTTCAAGGGCAAACAGACTGCAGGTGGAGCTCACACCCAAACTCCCCGCTGTTCGCGATGTGGCGGCGGAGTCTTATCGACGCCTCACATCTTGCCGACTTTCAGAGAAAGTTTAAAGCAGTTTATCAGATCTAAGAATCATCTGAAGACTTTTATTGGAGGCTGAAACCTTTGCAGGAGTTCAAACTCAAATATGTCTGAAGATGCGGCCGGCGGCGGGATAAACCGGGGCTGACGTCTCGGTTTATTGGGTTCTCACATTTGTTGAGGCCTGAATAAAGTTCAGGATGATGATGACTTCTGTCTGCTGCTTGATGTGGTCAAAATTGAGGCGCGGAGTCCGAGACGACGCAACCCGAAGACTCTTTTATTCATCTTGAATCAAAGTGAACCAAACAACACGTCGGAGCTTTTAGAAAGTTAGAAAACTGTAAAGGAAAGAGTTGCGTTTGATTTGTACACATCGAGCACAAAGGTTAGCTTCAGGACGATGATCTGCTGACGACAGGAAATGAGGGCGGTCCAGCTGCTTGTAGATGGTTATGGTCTCTCTTTGTCTGTAAGGTTGGGTTTATGAAACCTGTTCTCCAGGATGTGATGTGATGTTGGTATTAAATGGTGCCTCTACTGTCAATCTGCATCTTCTCAACTTGTTTTTAATTGCCTGGAGTCACGACCTTTGTTCAGGACGAGATGTTTCTCGTCGTCCTTTTGGTTTCCTCCAGTTCAGAGAATCGGAGACTGAGCCAGTCATATTTGGGAAGGAGTGTCCCACTCGAGTATGTGAAGTTATTGTGGCACTTATTAATCATTCAGAGTTTAAATACTCTGTTTGCTCATAACACAGATGTCTCGACTGTCATATTTGTTGGTCCATTGTTTACGCTTTACTGCTCACGTTAACGATGTCTTATCTAAAAGGATTGCTCTGAATTTTAAGAGTTATCTGTACTTATGAATTCAAATTTCACCTGTTTCCTTCTACACACCTACAAGAAGAAAGTTGACTGAAAGAGGTGGAGCTTAAACGCCTGCACTGACACTCAGTATAAACCAAAGAAGGATTATTTTGAATGGTGACTCATGCAAAGCTGCTCTAGGAGAGTCCAAGAATAATAAACGCGAAGCAGGAAATGAGCAGAACCGAGCCCATCCAGCTTCTGACATGTTTGTGCGTCAGGTTCAGACTCAATGTTTTTGTATCCTGGTAGAGCTGGGCGATAGAACGATAACAATATGTATCGCGAAATAACTTTTTCTCGATAGAAAAATTTAACTATTGCGATAGACCTCACCGAAGAAGAAGAACAGCCAATCCAAATTAACTAGCGCAGAGCCGAACCAATCACAGCCGCAGCGTCACGTCACGTGACTTGTTACGTACAGCACAAGTGCCAAGCCGCCGTGCCGCCCGGGTAATGGAGGAAATGAGTGTGCCTTCTAGAGAAAAATCAACCGAGCGTGACCGAAGGTTACCAAAGATAAAACCGATGATGGTTCCAATACCGGAGAGATTGTCGAACGGAAGAGCCACAGAAGTTCTGTAGTGTCAAGGTATTTCTGCTATTTCAAGTCTGACAAAAACAGAGTAGCGCACACTGTAAATGTGCCGAAAGCAAGTCTGGAAATACAATAAAGCGGTGCATGCTCAATCTCTGACTGGAAGCGCTAATTCGTCATTCGGCTTTTGTCGACTAAAGTAACTGTTAAACTGTTTGAAAAGCTCAGCTATACAACAAGGAGAGAATTTCCTTTTAGTTCTCAGTTTATTTGATATTGACAGAAGTTACTCAATTTTGTCTGTTCTTCTGTAAAACAAACTAAGATTTATTTTTAGAATTAATATTTTGTTTCTAAGTGGAATTGACAATTTAGTCTGTTTTGTTTGTTCTGTTTTGAAACTTAAACGCTTTAGCGGCTGCCTTTTGTGTAGTTTGCAATATTTGCCTTTATTTATCTGAAAAAGTCTCATGTTCCTTAAGTACATCTACCCTGTTGAACTTATTATGGGAAATAAATATTTAAACCAAAACAAGCTGCAGATTATTTCACATTTTACTTGTGAGCAACGGCACATTTAAATCTTACGAATATAATTATTTGGCTTATATCGTGATATATATCACGATATTTATCGCGATATATATCGTGATATATATCACGATATACATCACGATATATATCGTTATCGCCTGAAATGAAAAAAACATCGTGATATGAAATATCTTATATCGCCCAGCTCTATATCCTGGCGTCACCAGTGGTGGATACTCACAACCCAAAAAAGTCCCTCTCATACCATCCCAGGAATATTATCCTGGGATGGTATTCCTATACTGAGGTAAACGACAGCTGTTGCTGGGGGGATGGAGCCGGTAAGGATAAAACTGGAGAGGAGAAACATGAGTGTGAGTCTGTTCAGACCTCAGGATAACGCTGATATTTAGCGTCACGTAAAGCAGCGAATGTTGTACATCCAACAATCGGCTGTCTTTGTGGAGGGATTGCCGGCAGCAGACGTACTGCTGCATGCAGAGATAGCTGCTCGCTCCTGCCCTAATGACTCCCCCTCTCTCTCTCTGCCGGCTGAAGTGGGTCTCTTGAAGTGCAGTCCTGTACATCCCGATAGCGCAGAGCAAACAATGGATGTATTGGCCGTGCTAGTGAGGGTGTTAGCATCTCAGAATAACAACGAGTCGAGAGAGGACACTCCGGTTGAATTACTGCACTTCAGAGAAAATCCTCGCCGCCTCTTCCTGCTCTACGAACAAACACGGCGCAGCCCAGCAGCCCGTCTTTGTCTTTACTTTTAAATTAAAGAGGGCAAAACAGATGCTGATTAGTTTTCTTTCCACTTGGTAAAATTAGATCTGCTCCAAGAGCCAGAACTTTATTCATGCATACATATCTGCTAAGTACGGCAAGCAAAAAGCAAGGGTTCATACAAACAATGAGAGCGTTTAAAAGTCTGCGTGGTTTCTTTGAGGGGGGGTTTGCATGCTTCACTGTGCAGCCGTGAGGGTTGTGGAGCTCATCCTGAACGTTCAAACAGAATTCATATCATTCCAGCCGAGCTGTGCTGATTACAGGCCCGGCTCTGCAGAGGCTCAACACCTGGTTTGAGGTGAACTTAAAGAGGAGCTCTGCCGTAAATCCACCTGATGTCTCAGGACTTAAACGCAGAGCAGATGACGGCAGAGCGCCTTCAAGTTTAGTTTCTCCTGAGATCTTAAAGCACTTTGAAGGTTCCAGAAATGTCCCAGGTGATTGCTGGTGTGTTTTTTGGAGGTTTTACTGTCATTTTTGTGCCTTCGCTGGTAATCATATATATTTAGCCATTACCTAAATGTTCATTTTCTGGATTTTGCATTAAACAAAGTCAAATGGTTGGCGTGAAATCCTCGATACGTGCCCCGTGTGTGCAGAGGACGTAAAGAAAGCCGAGCTTCATACCGAGCTCAGATCCTCCAAACTGTCACACTATAAGTAACTGAACCCAAATTACACTCCAATAACTTTGCAGACGGCACAAATTGCCGACTTTGAATGAAGCAGCGTGAACGTCGTTGTTTTATGAAGCACTCTGCAGTTTTATGACTTGTTTTCTTCAAGCTGCAGGCAGCCGTCACCTACAGTTAAGAAACTCTTTGTGAAATTAGGTTTTCCCTTTTATTAAAAAGAGACGCATACAGCTCAGTTGGATTCGATTTAAAAAGGCTTCATTTTGTTGCTCACTAGGCAATCTGCAAACACCTGAAGTAAATACACGAGGGGACGGGGGGGATCAAACAAAATGAAGGCACAGATTTCAAACCCACCGACCGCACATTTACTCTCATTTTAAAATTACTCATTTCCATTTTCCATGTTTTCTTCTTGGACTCTTCTAGAGCAACTTTGCATGATTCATAGTTCAACATAATCCTTCTTTTTCCCGTCCTGGTCATTCAGCCAATCAGTTCATCCTCTGTCTGACGTCGTAAACATGCAAATATCCATCCTTGATGACATCATGCAGAGCCAAGCGTAGAAAAAAACCTGTCTGAAGGTGACGTCATTATTAGAAACTTTGGCTGTGTTTGAGCAGCAGGTATTTGACACGACCTCGTGTGTCTGAAATGTGAGACCTCTGCATTTAGTCTGCCAGCAAACATGCCGAGCATCCTTCACATCCTGAACAAACTGCTGAGGTTTTAGAAAACTACTTTCTTATCATTCAAAGCTTAAAAAGAAAGAGCACCGCCCAAAAAATTAAGTCAAATGACTGCAAATTGCAGCTGGCTCCAGCTCGCATGTCTTTGAACTGAGGAAGTCAACGCTCGAGAGCCCGGCTGCTCGGCCGTCGCCGCTATGTTTGAGCTCGAACTCGAGCAAAGGTTCCAACCTGCGGTAAAGAATAGGTGAGCTTGAGCTCGGGGTCTTTAAATGATTCGAAAGACAGGCGAGGATTCATAGTGTTAGTCGAACCTTTGGTCTCAAAGTCTGTCCTCATGCACATGGAGCATTTAAAGTCCTGTTGTGCCTCTGCAATGGGCGTACGATCCTTCAACTCGGTCATTACTTTTGGGCAGAAATGACAGATCTGGTGAATCGGGCGGCCGATGAGCTACGATTGTTTTAATGTGGCCAAAAAAACTAACGACGTGGATTCTGGCACACATCAGTTCAGTCATTTCCTGCTGTTCTCCCTCAGGAAGCTCAGGACGTCACAGTAGATTAACCCAGTGTGTGAGGGGAAACTCGCCCAGTAATGAATGTGAAAGCAGTGATGTTGATAGACCTGCTCCCACGTTCTTCCTTTGGTACAGGAGATGCAGTGATTTAATTTAAGACTCTGCGGCTCTTCGGAGTTTCTTGTTTTGACTCTTTCTTCGTGTTTTACTGTTATTCCATCTTCTCCACGTCAGTCGGTCAGGCCTTCAACTGCTGCCATTACAAACCCTTTTTTCTGCGGAGCATCTAAATCTCCTGATGTTCAGGCTCGAGCCTTCAACCTTTCAGTCAGTGCCAGGCGCTGCCTTCTCCGCGTCCTTCCCTTTAATGTTATCAGTTTCTCCTGTTTGTGGGCGCTTATTACTTTTTATTTCTTTGATAACAGAAGTGCAACGTCACCTTCACAGAACCTTCTGCGGCACAGTGCTCTTAAATCAAAGCACGCCGAAAGTCTGCAGAGAAGATCACATTTTAATTGACTGATTAGCATCAAAGAGGCTTTTTTTCCACTTCACACAGAAGCTGCACAAAGACCGAAGTTGTTGATGTGATCCGAAGACCAAAGTAGAGACAGGAGAGCAGAATAACCAAATTACCAACCTTGAATTGTCTCTTTTTAGTTTTTACCTGCACGTCCGAGTTTTGAGTCTTGTCTCTGACCGTCTTTCTTTTCCTCTTTAATATTCGGGCGTTTTTAGAGATGAGCTGTGCTCTCACACCTCCTCTAACCTGTTAGCGGCGTGCAGTAACGGATGTATCAGCGCCGATGGCGTGTTCTCGTCGTTTAGAGGGATTTCAGGTTTGATTCCTCGTGACATTTACCCAAGTCCGTCCGCGGCGTAGCGTCCGCGGCGTAGCGTCCGCAACGTCCGCCACTGAGAGGAAAAACAAAAATGGAGTGATAAATATCAGCTGGCTCTCGCTCCATTGGGCTGAGATAAATTTAGTAGACGGGGGGCATCTTTAACCTGGCGAAAAAATAAAAATCCACATCGTGGTGCCTTTAAAACCCTGCCAGCCAGTTGGAGGTCACATTGCTCGGGCTGTAAGGCTATCAGCCGTGGCCCGCTATTATCATAGAGATAAAGAATGGGGCCTCGAAGCTGAGACGTCTGCAGTGACCGTGGAGGGAGCGAGGGGAAGGGAGGTGGACGAAGATACCGTCTGGCTGCAGTGAATTATGTCCTTTGGAAAAAAAAAAATTTACCGGCTGGCAGAAATGTGAGTTAGCGGGCGAGCGAGCGGCGCTCTGGCCGTATCGCTGGGAGTACAACGAGCTGCACTCACGAGTGACTCAGGAACACGCTGACAGGCTGATGGAGTGAATGAGTTACTCGAAAGCTTCCAGCAGATTGAACAAATGAATAAATGTTATTGATCACCGACCTGCTGCCTTTGATTGACAGAAAAGTCGATTTTTGATTGATTTCTCGTTGTTTTTGGACACAACTCACATTTCTCTGGGATACACTGAAACATTAAAAACACCTCCTTCATGTTGTCTAGAAACCGAACAAGCTCTAACCCGCTGGGCCGCAGAGGCAGGAGGGTTGGGTGGTTGGACAAATGTGCTTGCTGTCTTTGTTTCCCAATAAATATTGTGAATAAGTTCCTCATTTGGTGGATGAACTCCAGCTCCACCATCTTGGACTGCTGCTGGGAGCGCTGGCGACTTCTCCTAGCAGAAACAAGTCTCCACCTGTTAGAGGTTCTGGTTCAATTTGGCTCCACAGCAGAACCGGGACTAATGTTGTCCACTGCAGTCCAAGACGGTGGAGCTGGAGTTGGACGAGAGGCTTGAAACAGCTGAATGGCTGAGAGGAGAGCACCGAACGGTGACCTGAACACAGGGAAGCATGATGGGAAGGAGTGGTGCTAGCTGGCTTGCAGCTTTAAAAATAAAAAAAAGAGGATTATACCTTCAAGTCAAATCAAATAGTTCTTGTAATAATTTTAGCTCTTCATTTCCACAAGCTTTGGTGGAGGCTCTGTTGGGTAAGCCATCTGCATGTTGGCTCGTCTCCATCACTCACATAATCAGGCCCCATCTTATCTTAATGACCTTGTAGTACCATATCACCCTATTAGAGCACTTCGCTCTCGCTCTGCAGGCCTACTTGTTGTTCCTAGAGTATCTAAAAGTAGAATGGGAGGCAGAGCCTTCAGTTTTCAGGCCCCTCTTCTGTGGAACCAGCTTCCAGTTTGGATTCAGGAGACAGACACTATCTCTACTTTCAAGATCAGGCTTCAAACTTTCCTTTTTGCTAAAGCATATAGTTAGGGCTGGACCAGGTGACCCTGAATCCTCCCTTAGTTATGCTGCAATAGATGTAGGCTGCTGGGGATTCCCATGTTGCACTGGGTGTTTCTTCTTCACTCACTATGTATTAACAGACCTCTCTGTATTGAATCATATCTGTTATTAACCTCTGTCTCTCTTCCACAGCATGTCTTTATCCTGTCTTCCTTCTCTCACACCAACCAATCACAGCAGATGGCCCCGCCCCTCCCTGAGCCTGGTTCTGCTGGAGGTTTCTTTCTGTTAAAAGGGAGTTTTTCCTTCCCACTGTCGCCAAAGTGCTGCTCATAGGGGGTCATATGATTGTTGGGTTTTTCTCTGTATCTATGAAGCGCCTTGAGGCGACTTTTGTTGTGATTTGGCGCTATATAAATAAAATTGAATTGAATTGAATCACTCTGATCATTAACAGCTTATGTTATGTTTGCACATCGAGGCCACCTTCATATTAAAGCTTCTGTTACCAGTTTGAGTTTTAGCAGTTTTTCCAGTTTATTCAGGTCTCCATGAATATTCAGATATTCCCAAATATGGGATAAAGTTGTTGTCGTCTTCTGTTGTTGTGTCAGCAGTTGCTGGTGTGATGTTGGGCGACTGAAACATTTGAGCTCAACTCTAATTTCTGATGGATCCTTTGAGTTGTTTGTGGCACGGATTGGTTAATCCATCCCGTGGTTGCATGAATTAATTGGTATTTGGACCTGCAGGTGGACGGTGACACAGGTGGTCTGCTAGCTTCGCCTGAACTGGACCTCTGGTCTGTGTTTGTGCTGTTGGAGCATTTTTGATGACATCATCTGACCAATAATATGGCTGCTGTGAGGTCACTGTACTAACAGGATCTGAGCTCCAGTTTTGGTGAAGAAAATTCATATTTTTGGATGTTACTGAGCAGGTATCTGTAACATGGTCCTGGTATTTATGTGTGTCCCACAAAGGTGCTGCAATGCAACAAGAGAGCTGATGCTTTGTCCTTCACCTATCAGTGGCTGTTGGCAAAGAACTCTTTCCAAGTGACCTCCTTAACTCTGCAAACAGGAGCTGCTAGCAGAAACTGTTATTGTTGCCAATTTAACATAATGTAACCACGCACAGACAAAGAAAAGGGGAGGAGTTAAGCTGCAGAAACATCATTCTGCCTCTGTGCATGCCCTACGGCATTATGGGAAGTGCAGAAGAGTAATAATAGGAGTGTCAAAGATCTGTTGATATAAAGTGACACTGCGTTTGCAGGTCTGTGTGGTAATAAAAGCAGATTTTTATATTGTCTCTCGGTGCAAAAGCGTGCAGCTCGTTCTGTAAGTAACGATGCACGGCACGCTTGGCTAATAATACTTGTGTAAATAAAGAGAGAGGAGGGGAACAGCCCGGGGGTTTACATGAGCGTGTATGCAGCAGGCTGGCTGTCTGCGCTGCTGCCTGTGTATTTATAACTCGGCAGTGGAAGCCAGATAGGACAGGCACGGAGATGAGAATTGATGACCTGCATCAGCTGGGGATGGGAGGAGATTCCTATCACTGCAAACTCATCGCACACTGATGCAGGTAACCACACAAACATGCTGTGTGAGCGGAAACCGACGGCGTACGCGCAGGAAACGCCGTGGCTGCTGCAGTAAGAAGGTCACTGCGGTGTGTGTGGAAGCGAGAGCTGTATCGTCAGGCGTGTACCTGCTCACAGCTGACCCAGATTAGGCCCGTTTTATGTTTGTGGAGGAGGAAGGAGACGTGTTTGCAGTGCGGAGCTAAATGGAGCCTGTCAGAGGCGTGAAGCACCCGAGGGCTCGTCAGTTTGGGAGTCCACCGTGTACCTGACCCGCTTTAACTAACCCAGAAAGAAAGTAGAGCCTCGTATATCGAAGTATGTTTACAGGTAAATATGTTAATACCTCCTTTAGCTGGTCACCAGGTTTAACTAGCTGACAGCCACTGAACTTTCAAAATAAGAGCAAGAAGATCTTTTCTTTGACTTTCTCAAAGTAAACTTCAGTGCAAATATCTCGAGCATCACATCGTTTCTCTGCAGATCCTGACCCTCAGCCGGAGGTTTCTTCCTGTTAAAAGGGAGTTTTTCCTTCCCACTGTCGCCAAAGTGCTGCTCATAGGGGGTCATATGATTGTTGGGTTTTTCTCTGTGTGTATTATCGTAGTGTTGTGATTTGAATTGAAAATAGATGCTAGATGACGTCAGCTGTTTAACGTCTGATCCGTAGAAACCAAAGAAAACGAGGTTGTTGTCGCTGACCTGCAGAGCCGTCGTCCCTCTGCAGTAAAAGACCCGCCTCCGGGAGGCGTCGTGCGTCCAGCGAGTGCTTTTGTTTAGTCTGCGTGCAGCAGGAAAGTTTGTTCGTTATTACTTTAATGGTGCAATCTGTATGATTCCTCTGAAAAACAGATCGTTTGGCAAATTAGAGCAAATTAAGACCTGCTGCGTCGTGTGCCGTTTGCCTGTTTTCTTGTAGAAGAGCAGCCTGAAACGTTTACTCAGCCCTGGATGAATGACTCCCTCTAAAGGTTGCACTAAATTCATAAGTCACAGCTCTCCTTAAATCAGTTTTCCTCAGACTTTTGGACGCATTAATCCGACGACTGCACGACAAATAACAGCTCTTTCTGGGACCTTTTCTCTTCTCCAGAACCTTCTCCTGTAACGTGATTCATCTCAGAAACATAAAGCGACGCGATTATTCATCCGACTAAAACAGCTGAGTGGATTGTTTTTCTGAATGACGAGTGAAGGTCAGACAGCCGGTCCACCCGTAGTGCAGCGGTATGTAAAGTCGGCTGTTCCTGGAGTTTGTTTAACAGTGAAGAAGAAGGAGAGCCTCCGCACGGCTTCCTTTAACCTCTGACTCACTTTAAGCTAAAAATAGTCGCCGTTGGCTTGTTTACTCGTGCCAGAGCTGTTGAAGGGAAAGAAAGCCCAGCGCGTTTGGAGCGAGCTGGATGGCACCTGGGAGGGAAAGTTCATGGATTGAAGCACGCCCTCGGATTAAAGAGTGCAGATTAGTCAGGCTCTGTGTGTGTGTGTGTGTGTGTGTGTGTGTGTGTGTGTGTGTGTGTGTGTGTGTGTGTGTGTGTGGCATATATAAAGTCTTGTGTTACCCAGCTGTCATTTTCAGTCAAGCTAGCAACAGTAGCCAGCTGTCTCTCTCACACACAGAGCTGTCGGCGTATCTCAGCTCTTTGCTGGTGGTCTCAGCATGACCAGGAACACACACACACACACACACACACACACACACTACGAGCTACTGAACATTCAGGTTTTATTTCCTGTTTCAGCTTTAATGAAGTTAAAATGATCCTCATCCTCTGAAGTTCTCCGAGGATTTCTGGTCCGTCTGACCTGCATCAGATTTTGTTTCCCCCTCGTGGGTCAGTCGAGCTTCCTTCTCCATAGCTGTTATCACATGTTGCACTGCAGTCCTGAGTCTTTTCACAGTTAGGTTTCACAGTCGCTGCCGCTCCAGATCCAGATTATTGCACGTGTAAAAGCAGGGAGGCGAGCAGACAAACTGGAATGACCCCGCAGCTCCATCCATGAGGCAGGAGGGCGAGATCTGCAGGAGTGATCTCGACTCTTCAGACCTGAAACTGAAATTTGTGCCACTGCTGAACTTTGAGCCGTGAACACGTCTGATCAGATGTTTGATAGGCTTTAACTTCACCGTGTTGCTAAGGCGACCCAGCTAAGCTCTGTCCAAGTAGCTCCCTCACCTGAACCACATGCAGTGTTTCCTGCAGCGTGACGTGGACGGTTTCCCGAAAATATCCTAAATACGCAAGTTTATGTGTGAAAATGGCTCAAATCCACCTTTGGGCTGTTCATACGTCGACTTAATTATTAGAAACTTTGTTGGTGTCAGATATGAACATCCAGCAGGAGCAGGCATGACAGGAAATCGGGACAGCAGGATGGATCTGCTTCAGAATCGCAGCAGAAACAGGCCGAATGTTAACAAGAGAGCAAACACAACTGCAGAGGTGTAATGGGAGTGAAATGTAATTACTCTTCCTCCTACACATTCTTTAACAATGATTATATTTCCCACTCTGCCCGTCTTTCTCACTGATTGTTAATTCTTTCATATTCCATTTTGCAGCCATTGCACTGTTATAATTAGTTTACGGAGATGTGCAAAGCATTGCCGCATCTTCCCTTTATGAGCCGTTAGCCTCCACACACACGCTCTCTCTCCCCGTCCAAAGCCTATGAGCTTTGTAAGCGGGCGAGCGAAAGCGCTGATGCTCCGCCGTTGCAAAAACACGACTCTAATCAAAGTGGACGTGTGTTTGGCTGCGTTCGCAAAAGAATTCCCAGGATTCTTCCCGCCGGGTTCCTTCTCAGTTATTTATTTATTTCCAGCTTCGCCTCAAATTAAATCCTCATTTTGACAAAGTTGAAGCATGCCGAGGCTTTGGAGGGATGGGCGACGGGCGGGGGACGGCCCTCTGCATCATATGGAGCAGATTCTCAGAGGAAGCCGGCGTGGTCCTTTGATCCGGGCGAAGGTCACGCTGAGGTTTCATTTCTGTTCTGATGAGACCAGAAGGCGGATGTTTTGACAGGATCATCCACCGCCTATCGTCAACGTAGGAGGATCTTGTTGTTGGAGATAATAAATGGCGCTCCTGCAGGTTGCCCGCCCACGTAACTCCAGAGGTTCCCTGGGTGTGTTTGTGGAGACCTGGGAGGTCCGGAAAAGCGGCCCCTCCCTCGGCTGTGCTGTTTTTTTGTGCGACGTCCTTCATGAAGCTGTAAATTCTGCTTCAGCTGCAGTTTCCACTAAACCCACGAACGACACATCGATTTCATGTTACCGGCTCCAGTTTCTTTTACATATGCATGCACATCTGTGCAGACATCTGCACACTGGATGCAGCGGCGCTGGCTTCAGGTTGGCTCGCGTTCGCGTCTGGCCCCGCCCGTCACCCGCTGTTTCCTTGTCCTTCTGTCCTGTTGTTCCCGCTCGCTCTCAGAACTCTTGTTTTATGAGGCAGGTTCACATCTGCTTCCAACTGTCTGTCACACGTGGACATTCAGCCGAGGAGCGGCCGGAAATTTCCGTGGGGAGTTGTTATTCCTGTCGGTTGGATTTGTGCTTGTTCTTCTCATTTCTCAGAATTCGGTGTTTTTAAAAATCCGCTTGTTTGCTTGTTGAAACGGCGCTCCGACTCCCACAGCTCCGCTCTGATCTCCTCTGTGTCATGACACAAACTTATTTATTTATTGTGGAATTAATACGTTTAATTCATTCGCAGCTCTCGGTGGAACAGTTGGGGGATCTTTGGTAAAGCTGCTTTATCATGTGTAATCATTTCTTAAGTACTTTTTAACCTCTAACATCTGTTTTCTTAAACTCTGCACACACAACTCATTTAACAACAGCAACAACATGAAATCATCATAAAAGATTTTTAAAGGAAACCAACTCTGTGGGATTAGAGCTGCAGACACTCGAATGTGTTCTCATTTCTTTGTCTTCAGGCACGTTAAACTGAATTTTGGGTTTTTTTACTGAACACTGAAGTCAGTACTCAGCGTTTTGGCTTTTTCTTTTACTCTAAGTGGGACTTCCATGTTTCAACAAAAGACCCAAATCTACGGTGGCCCTGAGAGGTCAAATGGACTGAAACTGAAGAAAACACCAGCAGTAAGAAAAACACTGCAAAAGCACACAAAACACAACGGAAACAGGAAAAAAATGATTTCCAAAAGCACAACCAAAATATGGTAATATTTAATAAATATGCAGGAACTGCGTTGCGTTGGGAGTCACTTAAAATAAGTGGAGGCTCGGTTTTGTGATTTTAAAAAAAGAAACAAACAAAACCCCCAAACATGAGAGGTCAGTGTGTTAGCCTGACGGTTAGCCTAAAAATCTGTCATCAGTATTACATGAATCATGACATTAAAACACACCGAGCATATTTTGGTTCCTGCAACTGCTTCGTCGGGTTATTGCCTCCCTAGAAACACTTACCTTGTGCTTTTGGAAATCTCTTTTTCCTATTTCTGTTTTCTTTTTTTCCTGTTTCTGTTGTGTTTTGTGGTGTTTTTCTTATTTCTGGTGTTTTCTTCAGTTTCAGTCCATTTGGCCTCTCAGGGCCACCGTACAAAGCTCTCAGCTGAGATAGTAAACTCATCAGGAAAGTGTTGTTAAACTTGGAAAGTTCGGCTCTTTTTCTCATTGACGTTTATGCAACCGGCAGTGTTGCCCCCTGCTGGCCATTTGGAATAATGCAGGTCTATTCTAGCTTGCAGCATTGACCTTTGACATTCGGGTCATTCCATAGAAATCTGAACAATTTCCCCAGCTGATTGTTTCATACAGTAACTTTAATTTTTTTTAATGTAGCCATGCAAAGCTTCACCTTCATAGTTTTTTTGTGTTATTTCTTTGCTTTAGCATTAAAGTATGAGGGATTTTAAAAACGTGTTGAGTTTAGGACCTGAATGGATTGATCAAGTCCAAACTATCCATATGCAAACACAATAAATTATGACTACGGTACGTGAGCGTTTTGATAGAGTTAAGCACAGCTGTACCAGGATCTTCTCCTACAGAGCACCATTCATCTGTTCGTAAGTTGTTCACCACATGCTAATGAAGGTTTACCCACAATGCACTTTTGTGAAGTTTTCTCCAGTGAATTATGAGAAATGGATCAAAGATCCGGGGAACCCGGTAGGGGTGGGGAAAAAATGGATACTGTGTAGCATGGTGATATTTTGTTTGCTAATAATGTATCGATACAGGGACAGCAGAAATCGATATTTTGTTACAAAAAAGGCTTTTGTGCTCTGACTTCAGAGCATGTTGATCCTTTTTCTGAGCAAGAATCCTGACATTCCTTCACTGTCCAAATGTGTTTAACTTGTTTATGGCAGCAATAAACATGACAGTTTACTTATTTTAATTTAAGACATGTTTTATTTTAATTAAGTTTAAAACTTTTTTATTTAATGTAAAATTATATTTTGTTTTAATTTACTTTCAAATTCTTCAGTTGCTGAAGGGGCTGCATAGTTTTCATAAACTGCATAGTTCAGAATAGCTATAATTGTACCAGATGGTTGATTCAGTTAAGTTGGACTAGACTGTAATACAAACCGTTCAGTTTGTCAACAATAAAACTGAAATGAGAGAAAGACTGAGTGTGAGACTTTGATATTAGAGAAAATGAATATTGATAAAGTTTACCTTTATGTACAGAATCTGAATATCGCAAAATATTTTTAAAAATTGCAATAATATCGTATCGTGCGTTAAGTATTGTGATAATATCGTATCGTGGGATGTATGGTGATTCCCACCTCTAATAACAACCATAGCAGAAACCCACCTCTAGAACTCGGTGGGTTTCTGCTCCTGGGTGGAGCTTATTCAAACATCGACCAACCCCGTGATACAGACGTTCACCGCCGAGCACACGAGCAAAACTGTGCCGAGGATGTTTGAAACTACTGATGTTTGAAACTACTTAAAAAGTCACGGGGCTGTAAAAATGCTGGATAAATTAATACGTGTGAACCGTGAATTAAATAAAGATGCTAATGTTATTGATACTCAGGTGATTCTGAGGATTCAGGTGGCCTCTTGCTTTCCATGATTTGGACGTAGCTACGAGTCTCTGGTTCTGTTTTGTACACCCGTCATCCACCCGACCACCTGCTGATGGAGTTTTGAATGCAGTTTCTTAGACTTGCTGTGGAAATTTGTTCTCTCACACTTCCTGTTGGTCTTGTGGGTTTGTTGGGAGAGTTTTCAGGCCGAGCTGGTCAGCGCTGGCACTGCACACAGACGCACTCCTCGCCGCCTTATGTTCTCGCAGATGGCCCATCGGCTCGCCTTTAGCAGCAGCTAATGGCGAAGCGGCTCGGAGGGTGGATTTGCATTTCTATTATTCTGTAGCTGGAGCTTCTTCCTCTTGTTCCAGTTGGAGCCAAGCTAATTACAAATGTAATTACGAGTGGGAACGTGGATTAATCTGAATGCTTTTTACAGCAGATTTTAGAGGAAGTGCAGATTGTTGAGTCACCGAGGTCCCCGTTTGGCTCTCGATGCTTCTGCTTTTGAAACTCATCCATAAGTCGCCAATAATGAGGCCTAAATTATCACAAAGACACACGCGTCCCCCTCTCTTCCTCCCCCACGCTGTAACAGAACAATGTGGACTCCTTACATCCTCACACCGGAAGAATAAGCTGCCTCTGTTTACACGCTGCAGATCCGGCTGGATGAAAGAAGCGCTTAAATAGCTGAAATGTGCCTAATCTCCGTGCTAAATATCCAAATCTCATTGTAAAGGTAAACCACGCCGTAATCCCGAGTTTCGCCGGGCGCAAACACAACCTGTAGTCTCGTCCCGAGGGAGCTCTATCCGCCGCTCGGTTTGTTGTATCAGTGGGATGTAGAGGCGGGGGGCGTTGAATGGTGGGAATATTTGCGTCTCGCAATGGCGTCAGTGTCACCTGTCAGTCTGGGAGCTTCCTCAGGAAGGTGACCGTTTTTAGAGGCTCTCCCTCTCGTTCTGTTTGTCACGCTGCTCTCGTCCTGTCTGTGCTAATAATAGAGGCATCAGCTGTGACTTTGTCGGACTGAAAGGTGACGGGAAGGGGGGGGGGGAGGCAAATGGACGTAGAATGAGGAAGAGACGGGAAGAATTTAAAGTGCCACTGAAGTGCTAATGTTTCACCGCAGCTAAGACGCCTGGCTCTCCGATTAGCTGCCACAGAGGGATGCCTTTCCCCTAATTGGCCCCTGTGTGGCGTTTCTGTGTGCTCATTGGTTGCTCCGAGGATTTCCAACGAAGGAATGTCCTCTCAGGTTCAGACGGGCGCTGCTCCACGTTAAGACTTCATGTTTGGAGGCGATTCAAAGTACGAGCCACCAGAGACGGACCAAAGTCGGTTTGATTAATGAGGACAGTATGAAGACAACTGGTGCAGGTTCACATCTTAAGTTAAATAAGCTCTTATTTTCAGTTCTTCCTTCCATTTTTAACCCTCCCACCTTAACCTTAACATGCAATGACGCTGCGATCATCCTGGCGCCGACACTGGTGGGAAAACAAACTCAAACACAATAGATGTCGTAAAATGTGCAAAACAGAAGCTTCGGGATTCCAATAAAGAAGACAGTTTGAGACCTCCGGCTGTTACCGTGGGCACGCCAAAGCATGGCCGTGACCCGGAGACACAAACGGCATCAAGCGATCCAAATAACATCCTCACCAAGTTCCCTCCACACCTCAAAGAACAGCTTCAAGTAAATCTGAAAGACGAAAATAGCACATCTGTGTGTGTAGCCGTGGTTACAGGAGCCACTGACTTTATTTTGAAAGCACTTTCCAAGATCCACGTTCCAAAGTGCTTCGTCTGAGTTTCAAAATAAAACAATAAGCTGTGATAAAAGTTACAGGAAGTGAAGCTCCGGTGAAATCAGGACGTTTGATGTGAAAGAAGCGCCGGACTCGACCGACCTGGTTTCCAAAGGCAGATTGTCTGAGAACCTGCAGGCTCTGTTTGGAGCTAATAGGTCAGCTGTAGTAAGAGCAAGGCTTTAAATCTGTCCCTACAAATGGTGCTGGGTACTGAAAGTACTACCCCACCTCCTCTTAGAGATAAAAGCTTCTCATCTTTATCAGACAGCAGCACAGGAGCCTCGTAAGAGGTGATGACGTCAGATATTTTGTGTTAGACTCCAGCTGTCTCTGCCCAATCGGGGCAGCGTGAGGAAGAAGAGCGGGGAGGGACACCCACCTTTTTATTAACGTCTGGCTCTCCAAGTTTAGACTTTACTGGCAGCTTTTCACATTTTGTTCTCAAACCGATGATGAATCATCTTCCAGATCTCTCAAACATCCCACTCCCGCTCTGCTTTTAGTTCTGCATCCCACCCCTCACCAGTCCTCACCCTCGTACTCTGTTACCCCCCCCCCCACGACTGTCACTGCCGCTCAAAGAGCAGCAGCAAGTGTCCGGTTAGTTTATTTATAATGGTGGGAGATGGAGCCACGTCTGGATGCTTATTCTGGCCCCTGAGCAGCAGCGCGCCGGATGTCGGGCTACGTTTCGGTAAATGAGTGTTTGTTTTATTGCAGTTAGTTTAAAAACTTGTGCTTTGATATTCTGATCATCGTCTCCGGACCTCCAGGTCGGCACGTCGGGTAAATATTACACCGAAAACCTCATCAACTGCAGGAAAAACCCTGAAACGTTTCTGGATAAATGTCTGGGCTTTGGGCTTGTAGTGTCGGTTCCACGTTTGCTTTTTAAAAGTGGATTTACTTTGACATCCCTCTTAGAGATACGCCCGCGTTCCTCAGCAGCCGGCTGTCATTACGCTTGCATTAGTTTGGCTGGTTTTGCACAGCGTTGCCTCATTTCTTTACATCCTGCAGCTGCTGTGGTTTTACAAGGAAATAAATTCACCTTCAGGATTCTTTGTTCTGTTTTCAGGAAAATCAGCAGCTTACAGAAAGACACAGAAAGGCTTTCGTGTTGAACTCGGATTTATGAAAGCACGCAGCAAGCGCTGGAGCGACACCATCTCCGGTTCGGTCGACCCTGACGAACCCTGGTTCAAGTTACATGGTTATTTGGAGTAAATAAAACATATAGATGATGTGGAGGGGAGGCTTCTCTTTGATGGTTTTGACCAATCAGGAAGCACCAGGTTCTCAGTCTGAATCCAGATTTAAACCCGAGATGCTGAAACCAAGAGCTGCCGTTTCCTTCCCTTCTCGGCTGTCTTTGCCCACCTTCCTGCCCACCTGTGCTACAACACCAGGAGGTGGGTGGAGCATCTTTGGGGGGCGGTGTTGTAGGTGATGAGGTAATGGCAGCTTTCTGTCAAAGACTTCTCTCTGTGCCCTTCGTGTCTCCGTGCCTCTCTTTCTGTGCGCTGACAGCTTCTCTTCATCCAGCTCGCCGGCGCTTTCACAGCGACGCTCCCCCGCCATCGTCAGCCCCATTGTCGTGCGATGAATAGAAAGGCTGTGTTTTTGATAGGTGAGTGAGCGCCAGGAGGGAAAAGAAGAAGAAGAAGAAAAATGGCCTTGAAGGTTTTGGAGATGTGAGAAAAGGCGTGGCGTAGCTTAACGCTCTGGAGGGAGGACAGGAAGTGTTTGAGATGAAGAAAGGCGTGCGAGGACAAAATGTAAAACAAAAAACATCCCGAAACAGAGAAAAGCAGCGAAGGCAATCAGACGAAGAGAAACCGATGACAGATTGAACAGCACAGAAAAGCAATAAGGAGGAAGAGGAGGGAGGGATGTTGCCTCTGGTGCTGCAGTTGAAGGGACCCTATGTGAAAGCGAGGGGGGGCCATCTTGGACTACTTTCAAGAAGCCTCAGTAAAACTTTAACGCTCCAGAAGTAATTCCAAGGAGCTTCAGTGGAAATGAAAACATTTAAAAGTAGAAAAAGCAACTCTACTCTGAAAAAAGCAAATGTCGAAATTCCAGCGATTTTTCCTTCTCTCGCTCCGGATGTTGACTCGTCGTAGAAAAGCTCGAGCAGCGGGGGGAACGACACCGTGGCGCTCCTGATTAAAAACAAAGTTTTGTCCAAAGGTGATGCACGCCGAGGGCGAGGCGGCGACAACAAAGGGTCCTTTGAGCTGGTTGAAAAGCTACCTGGGAGGCCGGGTGTTGTTGTTGCTGGGGAAGTCCTGCGGTGATTTCACTCTCTCCAGCGGGCATCTGCTACGGGGCAAAGTGGAGTCACGGCGGGGGGTCCCTCTTTCTCATTCTCGCCTTCTTTCTGTCTAATGAAAGCAGTCGGGGGAAATCATTTGTGTTGTCACACACACACACACACACACACACTTGCTCAGGAGGGGATCCTCTCCGCCATGAAAGAGCTGTATGAATAACAACCTCTGAGTTCACCCTCCACGCTCACAATGGACACACACACACACCTACACACACTCAGTCTGACCCTGCACACAATAGAGAAGGCATGCATTCATTAGCAATTCCAAGAAGGCTTTGACTGGTTTGGCATTGTTGGCTAATCCAAGGTCCCACCGTATATCACCTTCACCTCCCCCTCTTGGTTTATCCTCCTCTCCCTCCTTTCTCTCAGCGCTTTCATTCTCCTGACTCGACTCGTTGGATAACTCAGCAATGAGTGATTCAAGTGTGTGTGTCTGTGAGAACTAATCAGATTACTCCCCAGCATTGATAATATTATTCCTCCTTACACCCTCCGTGCAGTCCGTGATGGATTTCTATCAGCAATGAGATTTGCGTCGCACAAATCGGTTTAAGGTGCCGAACTCGTCGTGAGATTGACTTTTGATGGAGTGTGAGCTTTGAGTTCGGCCTGTTCGGGTTCAAACCGCTCGTCTAACTGTGCCTTTCTTGTGTTTCCTCACAGATCTCGAAGGTGCTCGGCACAATGGGACTCGTAACCCTCTGAGGGGCGAGCACAAAAGCCGGAGAGGAGCAGGAATAAAGCCGAGTGAAGAAGAGGAGGAGGAAAAGAAGAAAGAGAAGATTCTTCCTTGGCGCTGGAGAGGGAGGGAGATTTGTAAAGAGGGATTTGCTCTATCTGTCGGGGGTGCATGCTCCCCCGAGCCCCCCGCCCTCCCACTCGGACATCCTCCTCTTTATTTTATTTTCTGCATCAGCGACGGTTCGACGAAAGGTGAAGAATGCGCGATAAACAAAGTTCGGGCCGGCTCGGGCTGAGCAACGGCCTCGACGTGAGACTACCCAGGACTAGAGTCGTGCTGCTGGGCGTGCTGCTCGCCGTGGCCGCGGCCGCGGAGCTGGACATCGACGTGCTTGGCGGCATGGTGTTGATAGAAGCGGGCGGAGAAAGCGAGAGGTTCGACGGAGGCCGAGGCGAGCTCGAGGCCTCCATGCACTCCTCGCTCTTGCAGGACTTCCAGGAAGTGACGGAGGGCGTCGCGGCGGCGGACGTTGGCCAAACGGCAGCAAATCAGCAAAACGCGGCTACGCCCACGGCCTTCCCCGACTCCTCGGCGGTGGTGGGTCGGATTTTCCGGATGAAGGTGCCAAACAAGATGGAGGACGTCTACCTGGGTGATATCGTCAAGGTGAGTCGCACAACACACGTTTGATTAAACGCGCCAAGACGTCTTACTTTAAATACATTCTGGTCTTTCTTATGAGCTTATTAAAATCCTGTGTTCGGGTTTAAAGTAGAAGCTCAGAATAGAAACTAGAGGAACACATGCAAAACAAGCAAAACGGCGCTCACAGGAGAACAACGCCACAGAGTATCAGAGGCCAAAAAGTTTTGGGGAGTTTAAAAATCCAAAGACAAAGAGGGACTCTCATTTAAATAACAATTAGAATACATTCATCCTGCTGGTTGAAGGAAGTCCGGATGCATTTGCGTGCACGTGCCTTCATCAGGGAGTCGGACAGATTTCTTCTGCAGCAGCGACGAGTCTCGCTGGATTACATCACAATCGTTGTCAAATACAGGAGAGCTCAACAAGAAAAGCAAAAGCTGTGGTCTGAAAGGACGCCACCTCCTGAAGTGTTTGTGTTGCCGTGCTTTGAGGTTCTTGTACGAATTTGAAGATTGCTGGATTCCTCTTGGTGGGAAGCTACTGGAAAATGGCTTCTGGCCCACTTCCAGTCCATTCCCTCCACCCTGCTGCACGGTGACAGCGGTAGCTGCTGAAGGGTTTCTGGTTATAGGCTGCACAATTGAAAGACTTCTGTGAGTGAAGTATAAGATGAATAAGACCATGTCCGGCTCTTATTTCGCCGGCATGCTGTCGCTTTTAAGTGACCGTGTCGTGTTTCCAAGTTTTGGAGATTTTTTTTGAAAGGTGCAGCCTTAACCTCGTCTGTCAAAACTAAATATAGTTCGGCAGTAAATCAGACGCCACTGAAAAACCTCACAAGAAGCAATACTGTGATGTCGACACAGTGGAGTGGATCAGCTTCAGTCACTTAAAGGAAATGAAATTCAGTTTTATTTACACAGCGCCAAATCACAACAACAGTCGCCTCAAGGTATATTGTAAGGTCAACCCTACAATAATACACACAGAGAAAACCCAACAATCATATGACCCCCTATGAGCAGCACTTTGGAGACAGTGGGAAGGAAAAACTCCCTTTTAACAGGAAGAAACCTCCAGCAGAACCAGGCTCAGGGAGGGGCGGGGCCATCTGCTGTGATTGGTTGGGGTGAGAGAAGGAAGACAGGATAAAGACATGCTGTGGAAGAGAGACAGAGATTAATAACAGATATGATTCAATGCAGAGAGGTCTGTTAATACATAGTGAGTGAAGAAGAAACACCCAGTGCATCATGGGAATCCCCCGGCAGCTATTGCAGCATAACTAAGGGAGGATTCAGGGTCACCTGGTCCAGCCCTAACTATATGCTTTAGCAAAAAGGAATAATTGTGCTTATAAGGTAGAAGAGTGTTTGAACGTGTGTTTACATTCAGACCGATTGTTGAGTGAGGTTCTTCAGCATCATCCCTCGTGGGTTTGGCATCTCTCAGGCTGTTTTCACATGTGGACTCTGGATGGTGTCGGAGGATCTGATCCTCACATAGTGATGTTGCTGCTTCTCACGTGTGAAAGACAACAGTAGGAGATTCTGTCTCTAACAGGTGGAGCCCAAATGGAGAGAACAGGTGAAAACCACTCTGCTGATGGCTGGACTGCTCTTCAGCGAGCTGGACAGTTGAACACAGTTTCATATCTATTCTGTGAGTGGGAGTGGGGGAATGTCAAAGCTGCAGTGTGAGGGCATGAGCACCTGTTGCAGGACGTCTTGGCCTCCTTTATGGCTCTGTCTGGATGTTTGGGATCGTTTTGCAGGGGGAGTTGAGCCCCATCACACGCCCTTCTGATGATGCCGGTCTGAAGACTCTTAAAGTGCCCCAAACCTTCAGCATATGCAGACGCAAAAACCGGACCGCCTCTGGGTGGGTGCTGGTTACAAACGCTTCGTGCTGAGCGAATAGGCCAATTGCAGATGAACTCTAAAGAACAATCAGTAAAAAATATGTCAGGGAAATGAAGCACGCGTGGGCCGTTGCTCAGAACCCGTCCCGAGGCGCCACATTTCTGAGGCCATTCACAGCAAAATGCCCTTTTTGTTAATTGCACCGCATTTTCCACAATAGCCAATTTTCTATAATATGTGGCCTCATATCTGAGTGCAGCATTGGCCTCCTCTCTTTCTTCTTTCTGTTTCCTCTTTGTTCCCTTAATTCCATTTATCTTCCTTACCTCCTGCCTCCTTCTTCATCTCCTTCTCTCCTCCACCCTTCCATAATTCTTCCAGACACCCTTTCTCCCCCCTCTCTCACGCTTGACGCCATCTCCCTCAGCTTCCCATCCCTCCTTCCCTCCTCGTCATCTCTCTGGGCTAAATCTTCATATTTCCTTCATGCCGTCCATTCTTCTCTTCATCACCTTCCTGCTGTTCCTCCGCCCCTCTCCATCTTTCTTCTTCTCCCTAATTATCACTTTTAAACTTCCCTCCTCTCCCTATCACCTTCCAGCCTTTCATATCCTGTTGCTTACCCCCCTCCCCTCCCCCTGCCTTCGTATCTCCATTGCTTTTAAGTCCCATCTCTGCCCTGCACATCCTTCCTCCCTCCCCTTTCTTCCACCCCTGTCAAGTCACATCAGATCATATCAATCAAGCTCCCCCAGCAACGAGCGGCACGCTAATTTACTTTAAAGCGCCTCAGTAAAACTCGACTCTGGAAAGATGTTTTCCTGCACGTGCGGCACAAAAATGTCAGAGGTGAATTTTGGGAGCGATGTGAATGATTCACAGAAGTTCTGAGCAGTTTATTTCATACTCGGTGGGAGCTTCTGTTTAGTGTTTCATTAGCGTTAATGTTCTTTTACAGCTTACGCATGAGCGATCTAGGCCGTTTGCTGAACTCGATGTGGCTCTCTGAAGAAAACGGGCGCCGCGTGCGTTCTGTCTGGAAGTTTAAGGGAATATGACGCAGATTTCATGTGACAGCTGAAATAAACCCGCTGGGTCAGTCCCCTGGTTTATGAGGTTGGCTATTTCCTTCTAATCTAACGTGAGTTTGGGAGTCGGTGCTTTCCATTTCAGCCTCACCTTTCCTTCCTCTTCGTCTCCTTCTTCTGCCCTGACGTGCCTTCTGTTTTTTAATCATTCTACTCATCTTCCTCTCACACTTCCCATCACAATTTCCAGCTCTTCTGTCTCCTCGCTCCCACCCCTTCTCCCTCCATTTGTCCCGCAGGCGAAAGCTGTTCTTCCAAACCTGATTATATCTGTCACACTGGAAGCTTTGGGCCTCTATTAGAGCCAATAGGAGCAGACAGCGTGGGCAAATAAGCCAAAAAATGGAAGAAGTATAAGCAAGGAAGAACGGAGAGATGGGAGGAGAGGAAGAAAAGACATCCTGACCTTAGAAGCTGCAGCTTCTGTAAAATCCTGCAAATAAAAGGTCACAGATTAGATGTGGAGCACGAGATACGCCGGCCTGCCGAAGCGTCCTCGTGAAGGAGTCGGTCCTTCGTCCTGCGTCGCTCTCAGACTTTTAGCCGAGCCAAGAAATCCCCACGACTCTAACAAAGTTTGTTTACCTCCCCCTCCATTTCTAATTTCAGCCCTTCGCCTCCCTTCCCCGCTGCTGCTCTGTCCTCAATTACAAATTTCAACACTTTTTCCCCGCCACCCCCTCCTCCTCAGATGTTAGCCCCCCCCCCCCCCCCCCTCAGGTATTTCGAAGGTCGGCGCTGAAGGTTGTGGAGCGAAAGGCCAAATCAATTTTTGTGCTTGCCGTTGCACTCATACTAATGGCCTTTTCTTATGAAAATCTGCCAGAGTTTGAGAGGTCTCCAGCTCCGTGACAGCCTCGCCTGCCCATTCACCTTTAGCTGAGCAGTCGGGGCCCCATCAGTGAATGCATCGCCATTTAGCCATTCATACCGCGTAGAGATGAGGGCTCTCAGCTGGGTGGGCAGGACAGCCTCAGAGGAGGTTTTAAAGAGGTCGCAGGGTGATTTAAGAAATCTGAAATACAGTATAAACCTTTACAAGTGCACGTTATTTATATCCAGTGATATCTCTGAGAGCCGTAGCGTTTTCCTGTGCTGCTGCAGCTGCCTAAACACATTTCTGAATCCTTTTTGATGTTAATACGACACCATTTCTTCATCGAAGGGTCGCGGTGAGTTATTAGGTGATAAACTGAATGGGCCAGTACTGATCTGATGCATTGGTTAATGGATTTCAATGCTCTTTCTTACACTGTGTCATTATGAAACGGAGAAAATGCAGCTTTACAAGCTTTCTCTGAAGATTCGTTTAGAGCTGAAGTTCTTATATTTTTAATGGCTGATTTAGGAAACGGACAAATGATTGAAGGCGATGTACACAGTTAGCTAACAAGGAAGAGACGCAGATCCCTTTGGTGTTGCGTCTGGACGACCATTTGGGCTAAAATCTGCCATTGTGTGAATAAGGAAGCATCTAAGACAGCTTCACCCCGCCTCTGCAGGTATGAAGCTCAAACATGCACATCATTAAATTGCTGCCCTTCCTCCTCCTCGGACCAGCTGCCGTGCTAAACTGTTTTTCCAACTCGTGCAACAAATGCACATCGTCAGTCTTGTTATTTCAGCTGTATCTGTTGCTACGCTGGTTTCCAGCTGCTTATAGCATAAACAGCAGTTGTTGGGGAGCTCTCCAGCAGGTTGTACCATCAGGGAGGTCCTAGAAGTCTTTGGTCTGAAAGCTGCTGGAACTTCAGATTCAGACACTGGCAGCATTGAAACGCGTGTCCAGTCTTCACCGATTACCTGTTTGTGGACACGCCGCAGCGAGCGGCTCTGAAGCTGTCGTTGGCGAGTTATTAGACAAATGTTTTTGTGCCTGAGATGAGTTCAGGAAAGTAGACAGACTTCTGCTCTGCTCTCCACTCCGGGTAGATTTGTGGCAGGTTAACCTTGCCAGAGTGGAGCGATTTGAAAGCTTTTGGATTAGATGAAAAGGTTTGGACGATGTGTGCAAACTGCAGAGCGCCCAAACAGGTGGAAGAGGAGCTCTTACTTTTCTTATTTTGGATGTTATCATTCAGAGCGGCTGGAGAGCCAGAACCTTTGCGATTGTGGCGTCTGCGTGCAGGTGCTGCTGTGACTCGACCCTGCTGTGGTTCTCGCTGCTGTTATTAATGGAAGTGGCTGGAAGTTTGGGGTTTCTGGCCAGCAGATGAGCACTCTCCATTGCCTCATTACTGCAATTACCAGCGTAATTAGCTGATTGGCTGATGGGCTCGCTGGCAGGCAAAGCACGCTTACCCGCTTTTCCTTTTTTTATTCCAGGAAATAACTGACGCTAGCTGAAAATTCTTTTGTGCTTCGGTTCTCGGAAAACGAAAGAAGCCTATGTGGGTATTTATCTGTTTGCCTGTGAGCAGATGCTGCGTACTGCTCTGTTATCTCAATGCTGTGATTGTGCATGAAGATTAAAGACAGATACTCACAGCTAACCCTTTCATAATTACTTTGTGGAAGGACCCCCACCCTCCCTCCAACACGCCTCCACTCCCTGCGCCTTTGTCCTCCATGTAAAAGCGCCTCAAAGCAAAACTCTGGATAACAAACAGTTTATTTGGTAAAACGCTGGTTTTGCTCTGCTTGGAAGATCTGAGCTCACACCCAGAGGAGGAGGAGGAGGTGTGAGCTGCAGAAAGACAGTGAATCACTCCGACACATGCTCAGTGTGGACAGTGTTGGAAATATCTTATTCAGTGTTACTAGAACTACTTTAGTCAGATGGATGGTTTAGCAGGTGACGCTCGTCAGAAGTCTGTATTTTTCTACCATTTATCTGGATCTGGAGTCGAAGCAGAGATGCATCAACCTTGCTTTCCCCGTCCACCTTTGACTGCTGCCCAATCAAAGCACCAAAGCCCCTTTGGTCCCTTCCTTCAATTGAAATTTTATTGTCATAGCAGCAGTTTTTAAACCACACCAAGTTATGGTTTGCATGAAGGCCAGTGCATTCATATCAGCCTCTGCACCGCCTGATAATTCTGCTGTTGACTGTGCTGCCAAGGAAACGCAGACTGTCACCAAGCGGTCGGGCTTGGATAGCTTCTGTTGAATATCAACACTTCACCGAGTTCTTTTGATTCCTCAGACGCATCCGATGGAAGACAAAACACTGCTCAGGAGACCATTTCAAATTTTTATTCTCTTACACATTACTTCTAGAAGGGTGACGCGTCCTGCATGACACGGTGCCACGGATCTCAAAATGGTGACGCACACTTAACAGTTTTATTACCGGCTACGCCGTTCTAGCCTAAACAACAGCGTCTCAGTAACTGTTTCAGTAAATGATGGTCCCCTGTTATCCACTTTTTCGTGGGCGAGAGTCTACAGCTTTCTACCACTGAAGGACACGAAGTCTAATGCCTTTGTTTTTCAGTGTCCACTTAATACTACACTATATGATTAAATGGCATTTTGGTTAATATGAGACTCAACATTACCACGTGGAGCTTGTGTCCAAAAAGATCCCGTTAGTTGGCAACGGTGGAAAGATTTGGAGTCTTTTGTTGCCAGTGGCTGATTCAGCATCACCTGATCAGCCCTTTATCAAAGTTTGAAGCCTAATCTTGAAAGTAGAGATAGTGTCTGTCTCCTGAATCCAAACTGGAAGCTGGTTCCACAGAAGAGGGGCCTGAAAACTGAAGGCTCTGCCTCCCATTCTACTTTTAAATACTCTAGGAACAACAAGTAGGCCTGCAGAGCGAGAGCGAAGTGCTCTGTTAGGATAACGTAGACCTCTTAATGTTGACTTCCTAAGACCCGAACTCTTCCACGGCATGCATTTTTAATTTCTCTTTGATGTTTGGGGTGATTGATGAATATCAAAACAAAGAATTACCAGATCTTTTTTTCCATCCATCCATCCATTCGCTTCCGCTTCTCCTTTTCAGGGTCGCGGGGGGCGCTGGAGCCTATCCCAGCTGTCATAGGGCGAGAGGCGGGGTACACCCTGGACAGGTCGCCAGTCTGTCGCAGGGCCAACACACAGGGACAGACAACCGTTCGCACTCACATTCACACCTGTGGGCAATTTGGATTAATCAATTAACCTATCCCCACAAGCTGCATGTCTTTGGACGGTGGGAGGAAGCCGGAGTACCCGGAGGGAACCCACACAAACACGGGGAGAACATGCAAACTCCACACAGAAAGACCTGATGGTGGAATTGAACTCAGGATCTTCTTGCTGTGCAGCAACAGTGCTAACCACTGTGCCGCCACATATGAGGATATTCATTTATGTGATCTCCACATATGTGTACGCCTTTAGGCCTGTCTCGTCATCTTCTTGGCGCCTCCTTGGGCTCGCCGTGCTGCTGTAGGCTGAATTTGAGTCGGGCGCGCTTCTTCCCGATGACACGGAGTAGTGGATCCAAATCGAAACAGCCAAATCTTCGAGTTTCCTGCACACATACAGCAGAATAAGTGGCCGCACACTTGTAGATGCATGCATATTTGCGGCTGCGCGTTGCTGTGTGTTTGCACGCGGGGAGGAAGCGGCTGCGTGCGTGCGGTTGTCAGAACACATCGACTCGCTGTTTGGATCACTCCCCTCCTGATGAACGGAGACAGTGGCTTGTTGTTGTTAACGGCGGCTCCCTCGGGGGCATTTTGGTGGGAAAACTTTCTCTTCTCCTCCCCGCTGTATCCTTTTCCCTCCTCTCAATTAGATCTCGTCCCCCTGCCCCCCCCCCCTCCTCCTCTGTCATTCGCCGTCTCTTTTTCTTGTTAAATTTCCGCCGCTCTCTGCCCACGACTGAAGGGAACTCCCTTTCTTTTCTGCGCTTCATCTTTTTTTCTTCCACATCAGCAATCTGTCTCCCATTTCAGCTACTGCAGATTAGCTTGCAACACAAGCACCAGCAAAAATTATTTCTCTTTCTTTCCCTTCTCTGTAATTTTATTGCCAGACTCCCTCTGCATTTTCTTTTCGATGGGTTTTAAAACCGCAGCCGTCATTCTGTTATTTCCCCCTCTTCCCATTTGCTTCCACGTCTCTTTACTCACAAAAACTTTTCATTCGGACTCTCGAGGCTCTCCTCTGATAATGGCAGCGTTGTCACTCTTTGTGGCGGGCCTCTCTGCTCGTCCTGCAGTCTTTATTTACAGACAGGCTTACATTGTGAGCCCCTGCAGCTCCGGAGCTGTTAGCTGGCAGGGTAGCAGTGGAAAACTGGTATTAAGAGAGCAGGAGGGAGGAGGCGACCCAAAGATAAAAACACACCAGAACATATGAGTCACCCTAGCTGTAAGCTAGCACGGTGCGATGGGTTTCCTGGCACCGGGACGGCGGTGGCCATGTTGCTATGTAATTAAACATACAGCAGGCGAGGCTTCTTGATTCATATGTTCCAAATTATAAGCTCCCACAAATTCATTCACAATTTGATGGCTCTCAGTTTAAAACGAGGGTTTGTGCGCTTCACAGTCTGGGACTCTCCTGCTCATAGTGTCAAGCTGCGTCTCTGCTACTCACGTTGATGCCTTCATGTCAGTGTTGGGTTTCAGGGCGTGATTTCTGTTGACCTTTAGCACACATAATTACTGCCAAACAGCCACCGTTTGACTCCCTAACCTCCCAAAGAAAAGCAGGGCAGAGAACGATGGAGCTCGTTTCAGTGGTTTCGCTTCTGAAAGTAAATATTGCTCGCGCTGCTGAAAAAATGCCTCCCGGCGACGTTGTTTTGGTGTGTCCCTCCGTAGCCAGGCGACCACGGCTTCTGGACTGGCCGGGATCCTCCTGCATGCTTGGTTGTCGCCCAAAGGGGGAGTGGAGCTGGAGCGCGGTGGGCTGCTTTCATTGGTTTGCCAGGCTCGGTGAGGCGAGCCATATTTGGTGTGTGAAAGTTACAGTGGCAGTTTATTTTTAGACGCTGCGGTCTTAGATTGTGTGTTGACTGCCTTAATAAGTCAAAGCAGTAGTGATGCTTCACTGTGTGCACAATCAATGTTTGAAAAGCACGGCATCGGCCCGACTGTTGGGCAGAGATCACTGAGGTGCCTGCAACCCAATCAGGAGAGAGTCCTCGTGACACGCTATCAGCCCTTTCAATCAGCTGAAATCACTCCCATGTTCACTGTCAGCAGGCAGCTTCCTCCACAACATGCAGCCTCTGTCGGCTTTTATCACCTTTTCTGTGGTCTGGCTGCTTTGCCGAAAAAAAGAAATAACAGCGCAAATTAGATTAGAAGAGCAGATCTGCTGGGCCTGAGGTTTAAACCCAAACCATCCACAGTGAGGGAGAACCAATCGGTGTACTATTCCTTTTAATAGAATATTATAATTAGGGATGGGTATTGTTTAGGTTTTATCTGATACCGGTGCCAAACCGGTACTTTTGAAACGGTGCCGGTGCTTAAAGAATGGAGAACACAAAATTGGTCCAAAAACCTCTCATGTTCAGCTGTTTTTTTGTAAAAAGATAACAATGTTAGCCTTTTCTGCAGCTATGGGGCATATATGGTATCACTCTTGGCTGGAAGCAGCTTAAACAATGGAAAAAACACAAACTTTGTCCAAAAACCTCTCATGTTTAACTGTTTTCCACTTTTTCTTTGGTCATTTTAGCCTTTTTGTCCAGGGTGAAGGGAGTATCTGCCATCAAACAAGAAGACAGCCGCATGTAGCTATGATGGTGTTTGCTAGTTCACCTTACATGCATTAATGTAATAACGTGGTTAGCCTACTCAACGTAAATTACACACGAACAACATTAAGCTACTCACGCAGAGAAGAACGGCTGCTGCTGCATCATCATCCTCATCATTTCTGCTACACTGGCAGGGCTAGGGGCCAGGACTCTCCTCTTCGGGTTTTTGGGGGATGTTGCTAACTCCGGGTCGATAACAGGCACCACACCCGCAGTAGATGTGCTCGGTGTGAGGTCTCGCAGCAAGCTATCAAATACGGCGCATTTCTCTGCTTTTAAAAAAACGCTATGCATCGCCTGGTGTTTCATCAGATTTGAGGTGTTACCTCCTTTGACAGCATCACAGTATCAGCTTAAAGCACTTGTTACAGCTGCTGAGTTTGCATCTTTTGCTGTGAAGTACAGCCAGACTTTGACCGCTTCGCCTTGGGCGTTTTTAATCTGTAGCTCTGCTCTAACAGAACGTACGTACCTGGACCCGCCTACTATCCTCGGAAACGTAAAATGATTGGCTAGAATCTAAAGTGTATCACAGCTCAGGGAAAAAAAGCACCGAAAAAAAGCACCGAAATGTGCGCTGCTTTTCGGTCTGGTTACTACCGTTTATGTCAGATACCGGTACTCATCCCTAATTATAATAGAAATATAGAATATAAAAGAATATAATAGAAAATTAGGGCTGCTCGATTATGGCAAAAACTGATAATCACGATTATTTTCACTAAAATTGAGATCTCGATTATTTGACGACATTTATTTAAGAATAACAATGTGTTGAATAATGACTTTAAAAAATAATATAAAATAGTGCAAATACTGATAACAGTGCAAATGTTTGCAATATAAGAAATAAATGAAAAATGTAAACATCTATGTTTAGTGAACTTTGCAGTGTTGCTCTGTGGTGCAGCTACGACACCGTAGCAAAGTTTACACACTGTGTCGACTTGATCCACGTCTGACTTTTTTATCGGTTTTCAGCGTTATTTTGTTATTGTTTTTATCGTTAACTCTGTTTTCCTGGGTCTTTTCACGTGTGTTATGAATAAATCTTCTTTTTTTCGGTACCGGTACTAGTTTTATTTTGTTGTATTTATCCGCGACACCTTAAAGGCCGGTCCATGAAAATATTGTCGGGCATAAACCGGTCCGTGGCGCAAAAAAGGTTGGAGACCGCTGCTCTTAATTGTTGTGACACGTTAACCACATCCACCGTGGGCCCCTAAAGGCAGCAAGGTAAAACTTTTAGATGCTTCATCGGCTTAAACTGGGCAAACCAAACATTTCCGTGGTCGACTCGCACTGAAAACACTTGGCAGCCAATCGTTAAGGCTACAAATACCCCAGACCTCGGTACCCAAGTCCCCCGTGTGCTCCGTTCGCTCTCGCTCTTCCAACGGTGTTAATATAAACAGGCTGAAATCTCGACTTGGAAGGAGGCCGTCCGTGTCGTTCCTCTCATCTCAAACCGATTTTATTTCTGTCTCCTCTTCAGGCTGCAGCGTTCAGCGTCGCCGCTGCTTCAAAAGAAGGACGCTCTATACCGTGTCTCTCATTATCCCCGAGCGCCGCGTTTCAAATTTAATGGCTGGTGTCGGCACTAAAGCTCGTTAGCCGGATATAGAGGGCTAATGTTTTATTCAGCAAAGAAAAAGGGCGTAATTGCTGACCTGGGGACAAGCGAGGCCTCGGCCGAGTCCGTCGTCTTTAAGGACGCGCTCGCTCTGTCGGGTCTCCCGATGAAGACGGCTGAGTCCGTCAAACAGAAGAGCAAATCGAATTGTGGTTGAGCTCCTTTTATTCACATCTCAGAAGAAATGATGGGAGCGTAACTTTGGGTGACGTGTGCTTAATTGTCCATTTTTTCCCTCCATTGTAGCCGTGTCACAAAGGATTTAACAGCGTTCTTATTTGGCCCACAGCGCTGTCTTTAGTTTACTCTTCACTGTGAATCACTGCTGAGTCTCTCGGCTCACTCAGGACTGTAATGCTGTGAGTTTTCTCTTTTGCTACTTTTTGAGATTTTATGTCATTTTTTAGACATATTTTTCCAGCTGATGTCGTAAATCCCAGCCGCTGACATAATTCAACGGCGTTGAGCAAATGTGGCCATTTAAGCCGCTTCAGCATGCTCCTACAAGCCACTTTGCAACCCACCTCCACCCCAGGTGTTTGCTTTGTGTTTGGCAACTTTTTTCAGTTAAAAATGGAAAAACTTTGAATAAGACGGCTCGAGTTCAGTAATGAACGGGAAGAGTTTACAAGATGCAAGGTGAGGAAAGGTGAGCTTCCAGGAAAGATAACAGTGAGAAAATACATTAAGAGACAAAGATGGAGAGAATTGTGGAGACGGAGGTACCGTGTCATTTTAGAGGACGGCTTTGGAGAGCAGATCTGTTTCATCGGCTCACAGATATTTAGGCCAGTCTCTATTCTGAGGTATTTGTGTTCGAGCGCTGCAGAGGAAGATGAAGATGTGGGTGTGTGTGTAGGTGTGTGTGTACTCCTGTGCTCTGCCGTCCTCGTGAGGCTGAGAGTAAAGAGATAGTGGAACATTTTCTACTGGTGTGTGTGTGTGTGAGTAATTGTGGTGTGGTGGGGCTGCAGCATTAGTCAGAGCTGAAAGTGAGAGTCTGCGAAAAACGAGCCACATGCTGAGACAGAGATAACAAACACACACGTTTATTGTTTTTAGCACACAGTACACGTGCATGCACATATATGCAGCGTGTGTGTGTGCACGCAGTCTTTCACTTTCTTTGCCCTTCCAGCTCAGCTTCTCTGCTCTCACACACACATCTGTCTCGGCTGGCTTTGTTTACACAGTTTCATTTTTCGTGCGTCCGGCGTAGCGCGGCAGGAAGCTCGGCTCTGTCGCGTTTGCTAAGTCGAGCCTGCTCCTCGGACGGCCTCTGCAAAGGCCGCAAGCTGCGCGCTCGGCTCCTCGCTCATCCACGACACACGCTCTCCTGCAACCTTTTTTCTCGGCCGCTTCACACACTCGTCTTTTCTCCTCCTGCAGGAGCAGCTGATGCTCGCACATCTTTCTCTTCCCTCCCTTTGAATCTCTCACCCACACAGCTGGAATCCCACAATGGCCGGCTTCTGTTGGCTCGTTATTGTAACGGCAAGAAGAGAGAGAGCGATAGAGAGACACAGGAGGAGAGCTTTGTGAGCGTGCCGCAGGCCTTGGCGGCCGGGTTTTCCACAGTGTGTGTGATATAAAGAGCGCATACTTCAGCACAGGTTTTGTAGCCGAGAGCCGCTTCATCGTCATACTTTAACGACTTTATAATAGGCGCGTGCGTGTGGTTGTGAGTGTGTGTGACGTGCACACACGTGTGCGTGTAACTGCAAACTTCTGCGCAGCAGTCGCAAACATTTTAATGACTTCTTAAACTCCCACAGCCCGTAATGTCTTCCTGATGCCGCTGATTCCTGTGGATCCCACATTGATCCTGAAATAGAGCCTATTAATAGGAAGAGTATATTTTTCCTGGAACGTGTTTCATCTGTGGGAATCTACAGCCCTGTTTGACTTTATGACCGTGAAGTAAACCCACCTTCCACAAACACGCAGAGTTCTGGGTGGATATTTTTATATTTGAGGATGTATTCATTCAATTTTAGTTTATAATGCAGGTATATATAATATATAATAATTGCAGATGGCAGCTGTTATTGGAGAAATGCCGACATTAACACTTCTCTTTTTAGTTATACTGAGAATGGAAAATCATGTTTGATACATTAACCCTTTAAAGCCGGTCAGAGCTGCACGCTCTGTTTTGCGTAACTATTTTTAAATCCCGGTAGCTCTGCAACCACGTGAGCTAGCGCAATAATGTTTTTGCATATGAAACCGGAGGAGTTGTACTTACATCTTATGCCATCAGCTTGTCCTCGGTCACAGTTTCCTTCCACATATAACTTTGCAAAAACTGCATAAAAAGCACTTGCAGCAACAAAAACATAATATTCCAGAAACACGCTTTGCCGATCCGATCAGCTGTTCGTAACACTTCCTACGTCCATCAGTGCGAACTATCGCATGTCCGCCATGACCTGCCCGAAACCGGAAGTGACGTCATTTTGTGGAAATGTAGTTTTTTACCATCAGGGCCTCATGAGCCTATACTGGTGTTTTTAAAAGTTATCTTTGACTTTATGACTTTCTGTGTGGTTTCTGGGATGCTTAGGACTCATATTGCACTGCTGGAAATAGTTTATTTTGATGCATATGCTGCTTTTTTGCAAATTTGCATCATAATATTTATTTTTCGTTTTTCCTGCAGTGTATAAAATTTGGTGTATTTCAAAAACAAAACTATGAAGACACTTAAAATAAATTTCCTGTGGTGGGAAACTATTTTGTGCAACTTTTTTGTATTTACAGTTTTGAGGGATAAGCCTCTTAAATTTCTCTAACTAGAAATATATGTAAAAAAACAAAAACGATTTTCAATTTTTTTGTAGTTTATTGCACTTTATTGCAATTTATGTAATTACTATGCACTTAATGCATACATATTATTAAAATTTAGGCTGTAATGGTTGTATTGATGTATATCAATTTGAAATGCTCCCAAAAATGGCTCCACAGCATGTAAAAATATAATATAAGCTCTGGCGGACTTGGTTCTATGGTAGGTCTTAATGGGTTAAAGCTTTCAGCAGATTACAAACCAGCACTGTGTCTAACTTGCCTCTGTAGCTGTGTGTAAATCTGTGTTTTTTCCACGAGTGTGTTCTGTATGATTTTCAGTGTTCGTCCGAATTCGCCAGCAGGAACTCCAGTACTGATTACATGTTTGTGCAGATAACAGTCCCGTGAATGAGCGCTTAGAAAATCAGAACAAAGGGTGGTATCAGTTCAGTTCGGTTATTTCTAATAACACCAAAACACAAGAACTGTTGCCTCATGGCGCTGTTTATTGTAAGGTAAGGATCCTACAATCATACAGGGAAATCAAGCACTTGGCGAAAGTGGGAAGGAAAAACTTCCTTTTACCAGGAAGAAGCAGTTCCATTGATGAAAAACGCCAAATATGATGGTGTTCTCAGCTTAACTGAGGCTCAGACTTGGAGTACAAGTGCTTGCTCAAAGCAGGTTGTTTTTGACACTTAATAAACGGTTCCAGGAAACCAAATTATTGCTAAAATACTGCATAAGTCGCAGAGGTAGAGCAGGTTGGTGGTTTGATCCACGGCTGCTCCAATCTACATGTCGAATGTTCTTGGACAATATTACTAACCCCAAGTTGCATCCATCAGAGTATGAATGCGTGTCATTGGTGGATAGAAAGGACTTGAGCGCTGTGTTAGAGTCATTCCAGGTAAACGGTCCCAAATACAAACCTGTTGCCTCCTGGGTAAAAGTCCAGGGTTCAGTCCTCGCTCCCAGCATGACCTCCTGTCGTTGGACGTCTTTACTGCCGTGCTGCCGTAGAGGCCGAAGCCTTCGAGGTGTCAGACGGAGGTGCGTGCTGTGCAGATGCTGGGCTCAGCCTGGCTCAGCGTCCGCGTGTGTCTCGGATTCAGTCGCAGCTCCTGAGCGGCGCCTCGTCAGACCCCGTCACCGATAACAAACAGAGTATTTCCAGGAGTGCAGAATGTGTTTCCTGTGCCGCGTTACAGAAGGACGACTGTGGGGGGAAAGTCCACAGTGACCTGTGTGAAAATGGCTCGAGTGGTCTCCGTAGTGAATTTGGAGAGCGGCGTTCGTATCGAACTGCCTTTAAACCCATTTTCCAAACTCAGAACTTTTCCACTTTAAAAACGTGGTTGTTTTTTGCGATCAGGCTGACGTGTGGGAGTTGGACAGCTCGCGGCCCTCGCTGCTCATATATTTCCAATTCCTTTACTGCACCGCGTGCCTGCTGTGGACGGGGCCTCGAATTTTTAACAGCAGAAAATAGGCTCTGAGATGGATTTCCCCCCATAAACATCCGCCTGCCTGTTGGCCAGCTGAAGCCCCCCCTCCCCCCATAGCTCGTCCGTCCGTCTTCATATTTTCCACTGGAAACCTTCGACTGTGCCAGGCAGCCATTCCCATCTTGCCCTCTCTCCCTCTGCAGGTTGGGTTTCCTGCAACCCCCCCACCCCCCTGCTCTCTGAATGCAACCTTTCTCACTCGCCCCACGCTGAGCCTCTCACCTCGCTCCACTTCTCCCCTCTTTGCATTTCCTTACACTCCTCTGCTCCCCCCATCATTCCTCCTTCATCTCGCTCTGAGGTTCATTTTGCCCCAAGTCATCATATCACATCACTGTGCTCCCGCTGCACCTCCTCATCCTCGTCCTCCTCTCAAATATGAGGCTTATCTGTGGAGCTGTCACCGGGTCCGCCGTAACAATGGACTCCTTTCTCGGCGTTCGCCTCTCGCTGCGACAATGAGCTGCTTTCTTTCTGCTGCGAGACTCGACGCCTCCTCGTAATATGTCCATGTTTAGGAGATCTCTCCCTCATTTTCTCTCATTATTCTTGCCTGACCTCTCGTTTCTTTCTTTCTCTCGTTCCTGCTTCCTGTCTTTGTCACTATCTCGGTCTATCTGCCTCTCTAAGTCCCACTCTTGGACTTCTTTGAAAGAGCTCTGTGATTGCATTTTTCTCGAGGTAACAAAAGTGTGTGTGTGTGTGTGTGTCCAGTGTCTCATAAAGGCGGTGCATCTATGTGCCATATTATCAGGTCATTAGAGCGCCGGGTGTGAAGAGAGTGAGGACAGAAGGGAAGTTAATTATGTGTCACACCACCTGAGATCCTTAACGTGTTACCTGTGTCCAAATCCAGGGTGTGGCTAATGCAGGCCACACCTTCACAAGCCAGAACCGGGTGGGACGGTCTATAACAGCGCTGCTCCTGTAGCGTAGCAACTGTGATGCTAGCAGCGAGGGTCCTTTTGGTCAGAGAGGACATGAAAACCTTTGTTTACTCTCAGGCAGAGACGCTGCGCTCAACTAGAAGTGATCGTTAAAGCGTCTGCTAGTGTCCACGCCTATGTGCCAGAGGTCAGAGGGGGTATTTCAAAATAAAGCTCGTGCCCTCTGTATGTCAGACACGCTGCGAATACTCTGCGATCCGTCTCTGACTTTGTGTCCAGGCTGCGTCTCCGACTCTGAATGAGGAAGCTGAGCCTGCAGAGCGAGCGAGCCCAGCGACGCGCAGGAAAACGAGGATGATGCTGCTGATATGCGATAACGTCTCCTCGTGTTTCATGGCTGTCGCTCACACAGACTTCAAATACATTTTCTGCCTAGTTTGTTGCAGCTGATAGTCACGGTGGCTTTGTGGCTGACGCATGTGTCAGCCACAAAGTTGGGACTTGTTTCAGAGACGATGAGACAAGTCCCAACTTTGAGATTATCACGTATTTGGTTTTAATTAAGTCTTTTAAGTGGGGGGGGGCATCCACACCTCTGTCTGCATGTCAGTGATTCGGTCTTTGAATCGGCCATAAAGCACCAACGTCATCATTAAGCATTAAGTCTTTTTGGATGCTCTCTCTGCTGTAAAGTCCTCGAGCATTTAACCGAAGCTCTGAAAGGTTCTCATCCCGCTCGCTGCTTCGGTACGTCCGTCCTCCTCGCCTTCACCTTTAATAACGTCCCACAAAGTGGTTTAGCGCCCTCCATTCTCCTCCAGACCAATCCTCCCAAAGTTTCCCGGCTGGTTCAGAGGGGCTTGGGCTGTAACCTCGCCAGAGGTGCGTGCTGAACGGGAGGAAGAAGGGAAGCCAGAGGAGCCCGTGAGAGCGCACAATAACCTTTAGGGCCAAACATCAAACTCCTCTGCGCCGCAGACTTGTGCCAGGAGAAGATATGAAATATTTTTCTTGACATTTTGAGAGGATTTGATGTATTTTTCATGTTCTTTTAGGGAAGCAGGAAACTCCACGCTCTCTGCTGGGTTCATGTAGGAGTTAAAACGGCGCTGTTGTGTTCTGTTTTAACGTACGCCGAGCCAGGAACGCTGCCTCGGAGAGCAGCTTTGGGGAAGTGCAGTGGAGGGGATGCTCGTACCCGATCACAGCTGGAGTCGGGCCTGTGCCGCTGCCGTGTTAGTGTCATTCGGGTCAGGAAGATGGGATTTGGGGTTTTTTAGTAAAAGAACACATCAGGTTTGACTAGCTTCGTCTGCCGTTTGTATCCACACAGCTAACGGGAACAGCTGGCCTGCAGCTTATCATTCAGCACCACCTCTCATTGTCATCTTTTATTTTCTGCTCCGCCCTCGTCACGTTCTCCCGACATGTCTTCACCCTGTGGTGGATGCCTGGTAGCAAGCAGCGGGAGATTTTTATATTTCACCAAGATTTTTCCTGCATATAAAAATGTATATAGGAAGGGAAGTCCTGAGAACTGAGATCCACAATAAACTAAAGTGGAGATGAATTTACTCCTTTTATTTGTGAAATGTCCAAAAATAACAGGAAACTGCCAGAAAAAGCTACACACGAGTCTAATTCACATCTCAGCCAATTCCGTGAATCGCTCCATTTTTATTTGATCGCTTGTTCGGATCATGTGAAGAATGTGAAACTGTTCTGCAGCCGACCCGAACCTGTAATCACGGCTCTGATCATCACACGAGAGGAAAATGAACTTTTCCCTTTGTGTTTCCTTTCATTCATTTCTTGAATTTGATTCGTCAGCAGCTTTACTTTTCAAATTAAAATCTCTTCAGTGAATTCGGGATCAAACGCACCCCCAAAATGAAGAATAAATCATTTTAAACTTCACATTCGTGCTTCAGTCTTTCAACTTCTTTTCAAAATTGAAAACTGAAGTCCAAAGGAAGATTTTAATAGACGAACGAGTCCGATTGGGTGTTGTCCTACTGAATGATATAAGAATTAAACCAAAAATTATCATTTGATTTTATGCTTTTTTTAACCTGCAGTACCTTCACAGCCCACCAGGGGGTTACATCCCTGCAGAATAAGAAATGAGATCATAAAAATATAGTAATTACTAAAATTAGGTTTATTGAATATTATTTGTTTGAATGTCCGTATAAAGGGTGATATGTTTATTGTTTATTTATTTGTGTTTGTCTGGACCTGGGGCCCAGTTTGGTGTTACTGGGGTTCCCGTACGGTACTAACACAGCACAGCAGTGAGTTTTTCCTGATATAGGCCTCGATAAGTGAAATGATCACCCGTGTTTTTTCCTCACACTCATATTTAATTAGCACCTCTTAAGTAAGCGATCATCCTTCTGCTATTCGGACACAAATTAAGCAATTTACCTGCTAATTAGAGACGAGTTGGAGGAGATCGCTGCCCGACAGTTCGCGTGTCCTTCGTCGTCTCTTTGTGATTTAATTTGCAGGCGCTTGGTTTGAAGTTCTGTCTTTGGAGAACGCTTTGTGCCAAATTCAATCAGCCGAGGAAGCTGAAGATTTTTGTTTCTTGATTTCCAGCCGTTGACCCGTTCTCTGATGTTTTTGCCGCCTCTGCTTTCTCGCCGCGCAGCTTTGCAGAAGGCTGCTGGTTTCAAACAGCCTATGTTACGAAGCTCAAGTGTCGGTTATAATGGGCCCTGTCTGCTTTTCTGTAATCTATAATTATGTGGACAGAACTGTATCTATAATTTGTTTTCCTGCAGTAATAATTTTCGAGCTGAATCGTGACATCCAGAAATGAGCTTTTATCTGGCGGCGGGGAAAAGGAGCATCAGATTTTAATCGTGACACTTTGAAATGACGGCAGAAAAAGGAAGGCGGGACTAAAGAGGAGAGCATGGCGATGCAGAAAGAAAGGGAAGTAGAGTGAAGTTGACGGGAAACTGAGGATGAGAAAAGCAGGCGAGGCAACAACGAAAAGGCAGGAAGATATATAAATAAAATGATTGGAACAACTTATTTCCACTATGGCCCTTTGCTGTTTCCTCTGCTTCTGGAAAAAAGGACGAGATCCAAGAGTTTCCCAGAGAAGGCTTGAGGGCGCTTATCCAGCAGGGGGCGTGAAGGGGGGTATTTGGAGACTTGTTGTCCACGAGGGGGGAACTGGTAGAAGTCCAGCTGCTGGCATGCTTTTGATTTTTGTTGAGGTGGCCACATGCGCTGCACCTCTCATGGAAAATAGGCTTCTGTGTGTGTTCGACTGTTTGCATGGCTGTGTGTGTTTGTGTGTTTGTGTGTGTTTTCCCCCGGCGACGCCTGTGTGCTGGTTAGAGCATTAATGATGTGTCTAGGGAGCGTTGCCTCTACATAATTTATCAACCAGGATTTATTAGCCGCAGAATTAACTTGTAGGGGCTGGTGGAGGGTCGGGGGCAGGGAGGCGGCGCAGGATGCATTCGCTCTTGTTTTTGAATTTATGTGCACGGATGCATTGTCAGTCCCCTGCGATCCATTTCTCTCCATCAGCCTCCTGCCATGTGGGCGTCCCCAGCCGTGTAATTGGCCGAGTTATTTTAATTTTAGTCGGGCTTAAATTACAATTCTGTTGAGTGTGTCCATATGCGCTGAAGGAGGAAGGCTTAAACTGGATTTATGGTTGACGTAGGGGTTATGTTAATGCCGCCGCAGACGCTGATGACAAACTATGATTTATATTTGAGCATCGACATTTGTGATTGACTGCTAGCGGCACGAGCACCGAGGGGCCGTTTCAGATTTACACAAAGAAGCTACGTTTACATCGGGTTTGTTGCAAAATTGAAGTAGAGAGGTCCCAAAACTTTCATACCTGTCTTCTGATACTGTTAGACTACTGTCAAAGCTGACCAGAAATCATGTTTGATTAGAGCCTAAACCTGGGGTGTCCAACTCCAGGGCTCGAGGGCCGGTGTCCTGCAGGTTTTAGATCTCACCCTGGGTCAACACACTTGAATCAAATGATTAGTTCATTCCCAGGCCTCTGGAGAACTTCAAGACATGTTGAGGAGGTCATTTAGCCATTTAAATCAGCTGTGTTGGATCAAGGACACATCTAAAATGTTGCCCACCCCTGGCCTAAACCAAACCACATCATAGTCAGTCTCCAACTCCCCTACCAACCCAGTTTTTTGGATATTTTGTAGCTACATGCTAAAACCGTTAAGCTAGCTAATATATATAATTATCTGGCTCTTTTTTTCCCCTCTTCTGTCTTCCAGATTACAGAGATGGGTAAGGACTCGCTCCCAGAATGGCTGCACTGGGATGCCAGCAGCAGAATCTTGCAAGGTCTACCTTTGGAGGAGGATAAAGGTGTTCACTACATCACCGTGTCCATCTCCAACCACACTAAATCCTCGTCTTCTTCAGAGGTGTTTTCCATCGCAGTGCACCCTGAAGATTACCTGGATTCAGATTCAGCTCAGCTGACGTCTAACCAGGCGTCCACTGAAAATGACGTCCAACAGTTCATGTGTGGGAACGAGGAACCGGTCACAGTGCTGACGGTGATCCTGGATGCTGATTTGACAAAGATGAGCTCAGAGCAGAGGGTAGAGCTCCTGGATAACATGAGGAGCTTCTCTGGTGTTGGGCTTCAGTACATGAAGATGCTCCCTGTGGTCAACAACAGGCTGTTTGACATGTCTGCATTTATGGCTGGACCTGGGAATGCCAAAAAGGTGAGTGAATAGTCATTTCACTATACTAGCAGTAACCCTCAAAGCTCTTTTCTGAGCAGTTTGTGTCAATTTGAAGGGCTTCTTATAGAACAAAATTAGTTACCTTGTGCAGCTACTTATAAATAATTCTAATAGTCACCAATGGGTTGAACTGGTAAACATCTAATCAACATTTCTGATGTCTCTCCAGGTGGTGGAGAACGGCGCTCTGTTGTCCTGGAAGCTCGGCTGCTCGCTGGACCAGAGCACAGTCCCAGATATCAACAGCGTCCAGGGTCCTGCAAAGGAAGGCACAATGTCAGCCAAGCTGGGTTACCCCGTGGTGGGCTGGCACATCGCTAACAAGAAACCTCATGTCCCCAAACGAGTGAGACGACAACTAAACAACACTCCGACGCCTATTCTGGTTGTGCCTCCTCCAACAACTGCAGTGGAGCCACCAGTGCGAATTATCCCAACCCTCTCCTCTCCCTCTATCGCTGCACCGACTGAAAGCTCTGCCCCTCCCGTGAGAGGTCCCGTCCCGCTTCCGGGAAAGCCTACTTTTAGAGTACGTGACCCTATTGCTCACACTCCGACTACGGGACCTTCCCAGCCAACGAAGGTCATGGAGTCCACCAGCAGCATTGCTATCCAGCCGAGCATGACCAGGCCTACCTACGTACAACCCACCGCCACACCAGCCACAGCCTCCACACCCACATCCACCAGAAAACCTACCAGGAAACCAGGAAGGAAGCAGAAGACGACCACACCAGCATTCAGAACGCCAAAGACCCCCACAACAAAGTCTCCTATGACCACCACATCACGCACTGTTCCAGATCCATTCAATGAAAAGCCCGTGTTAAGGAACCCCATCGACCAGGTCAATGCATTGGTGGGCACTTATTTCGAAGTCAAGATCCCATCTGATACATTCTTTGACAAAGAGGATGGAACGACAGATAAGCTGCGATTAACCCTTCGACAAAACCATAATGAAATAGTTCCAGAGGACTCCTGGATTCAGTTCAACACCACCAGCCAACTCCTCTATGGACTGCCTGATGTCCAGCATGTGGGAAAACATGAATACTTCATGCAGGCAGCTGACAAAGGTGACCTCAATGCAATTGATGCTTTTGAGGTACGCGTAAACCGCTGGCCAACCAATGACAAAACCCCCGTTATATTTACGGCACGATTGGAGGGTGAGCCACGGTCTGTAACGAACAACATCCACAAGAAGATCCTCCTGGTTAAAAAGCTGGCATATGTCCTCGGGGACCGCAACAGCAGCACGGTGAGTTTAAGGAACATCACCAAAGGGTCCATTGTGGTGGAGTGGACGAACACCAGCCTGCCTCAGCATCCATGTCCAAAGGAGCAGATCTTAGTCATGAGCAGGACGCTGGCCAATTCTGACGGAAGACCCTCACAGAGCTTCAAGCACATAATGGACCCCGAATTCAAACCACTGGACGTCAAGGTGAAGGGGAGGGCAAGCTGCCGAATGTATTCCTTCATCCCACCAGGAGACATCGATATCCCAGAACCTCCAGCTGTCACTCCAGCTGTGGGATCAAGCCAGGATAGCGCGGATGACGTCTACCTCCACACGGTCATTCCTGCTGTGGTGGTGGCAGCAATATTGCTAATAGCAGGAATTATTGCAATGATCTGCTATAGAAAGAAACGAAAGGGCAAGCTTACCATCGAGGACCAGGCCACCTTCATTAAGAAAGGTGTGCCGATTATCTTTGCAGACGAACTTGATGATTCCAAGCCACCTCCGTCCTCCAGTATGCCCTTGATTCTCCAGGAAGAGAAGCCCCCACTTCCACCCCCTGAATACCCCAACATGGCCACGCCAGAAACCACTCCCCTAAATCAGGAGCTGCTGGGGGAGTACACGGCTCTGCAAGATGACGACCCCAACGCGCCTCCCTACCAACCGCCTCCTCCCTTCACCACTCCTATGGAGGGCAAGGGCTCCCGTCCGAAGAACATAACTCCCTACAGATCTCCACCTCCTTATGTGCCGCCCTAAGACTTGATTAACCCTCCCCTGATAGGGCGGAGGGTGAGGATGCCTGAGGAACTCTGACAGTTTCCTTTCTGGTGTTCGTCTGTCTGGACATTTGCAGGGAGTGATGACAAGAGGTGCTATAGTTCAAAAAGGCTTCAAGCGACTTTGGTTTGGGATGGGTCGGGGCGCAATGATTTGGGTGGGCTTTACAGTGCACAGGGAGGGACTACTGTTTTCGTGGTAGCCCACCTACTACAGTGGCCTAAGACGAGCAAATTCTCATCACGCTGGCTTTGGGTTCGACCAGCTGGTCTGAAGCAACAACTGGGAGACGTGCGCTCCCGTCCCAGCATTTTCTTTTCTCCCGAGTTTGGATACTGGATTATTTTTCACCTTTTAGCCCAAGATTCTTTTTTCTTTTTCCTCTGGACTGAAGTGTTTGCCTAACTCTTCTTCTGCCTGGCTTTTAAATAATGCGAGAAGACGGCGTCCTGTCATCAGACCGCTGCAGGCGACAGCTCGCATTTTTAATAAAGGGAGACAGATCCTTCGAATATGAGAAAAGCTATCGCGAGGATCTCAATTCAGCCCTGCAGACGACACAAGACAATAGGAGGCCGAAGTGTGTGCGTGAGTGTGTTTGAATGAGCGGGCGTGTTTATTCAGATTCAATACGGTTTGCCTTTTAACACTAGTTGTCTGTTTTTATCCTTATTCACAATGTGTAGTAAAGATGAGAATAACAAGGTAGCCTAAAAAGATTTAGAGAAGAATAATAATTTTTGTTTCGTTGGTTTTGAGTTTCACTGTATATCTGGAAGACATTATGATAGATTGTTATATTTTTTTGGAGGTCGAAGAAATGTGGAAGAAAGGGACTGCCTCACTAAAATAACCTGCAGGAGCTTTCTATTCCTGTTCTTATATATATATGAAACACCGATATCACAATTCAAACATGAACCGTCCTCCCTTCAGTACAGCCGACAGACTCAATCAGATGGAAGCAACAAGGAAATTTAGTTGACAGTTTGACGAGATTTGGAGATCAATTATTAAATGTAGCAACACAACTCTTGCCCTTTTGTACACACCTCCACGTTGTATAGTAACAGGAAGAACATCCCTGCAATTTATTTTGGACCAGGGAGAATTATTTTTTTATGTAACGAGGCAGTTCTTCTCTCCGCTCGGACGAGGAACGCCGCGTGGCAACCCCACGCGGGACTGTACAGATAATCCCATTTTCGATTTCACGGAGGAGACGACGGAGGCCGAGACGCGGATGCGATTAGTCACCGAAACGATAAGATCACGTTTTAATTTTCTTTTTACGAGAGTTTTTGATACAGCCTCAAATTGATTAATGATTAAAACGAGAAAACGATTCAAGATTAGTCTTCTGTGATTTGTAAAATCTTAGCTTAGAAGTTCAATTATTGGTTCAGTTATGTACTTTGATTTTTTTGTCATGGGTCACATGTTTTAACGTTTTATTTTACTCTGTGTGTGTTTGCATTTAAAGTGTATTTCCCACTATTCGAGAATTGAATGATCCATATTTTATGTATTCACAACTTTTATTTCTTTATGTCCTTCTGTTTGATGATGAGTTCAACTGAAAGTGACCCTTTGCAATAATAATGTATGCTGCGGTCGACCCAGCAACGGGTCGACGCAGGCTCGAGTGACTCGTACGGTCGTGATGTTGTCGGGTGTGCAGATGCCAAGGCTTTTATTTTTTGCTTTTGGAGTGTGCATTGTAATAATAAAACCAAGTGGTACCTTAAACAAAAGCAAAATCCCCCCTTTCTTCATTCTGATTTAACTCATTTCTGCCGGGAAAATATTTTCTCCCGATCCCACCCCGACTGATGTTTATGGATGAGATTTTTGGTCACTGTCACTTTTCTACTGCTCCACTTAGCCTTGAATTGATAAATCAATCCGTCTGAAGTCCACAAGAGGTTTTACCTCCCTAGACAGCTCGCTGCCTGGCAACCATCTACGGTCTTTGGACTCACTGGAACGGTTGTACCGCTGTCCTTTTTGTACTAAATTATTCTGCCATTGAATGACTAGTTGGACAATTCCGTTTGAAAGCTCTTCCCATTAAAAAGGCTACGCTGTGAAAACAGTCTCTCAGCTCACTCTGTCTTTCCACACGCTGCATACAGATAATTTGCATTGATTACTTGGAATATTGATTAGATGTAAACAATTTGCCAGCTCTGTTGTCCCTCTGCGATAATTCACGACAGAGTTTAATTTGGAGGTAGGGGAAGCGATGATCGATGTATTCCCGGGACGTCCGTAGATGCTGAAATGGATAAACAGGTCGCACTGATGACAAAGATTAACGGGGGATTGATCTGGGTTTGATTGAGGCAACCCACGAGGTGGCTCAGTGTGCGCATATATGACAAGACTCTCGACCTCTGAATTAAAATGAGCAGCGTGGTCATAAAAAGGGTGAAATTGACGGCTCTTTAGCTGCAGTATCTCTGATGACCAACGAGACGGCGAAGAGGTTTCACGACAGCCCCCGAGGATTGGGGTCAAGGTGAAGACTCCGACCTCACTGGGCGAGCAAAGAAGTGTGAAAGGCTACTGGCTTCAGTTCATGTAGACCAGCACAGTCTCAGAAACGGGTTAGACTGCATCTCTACAAGCTCAACAAGCTCAGCAAGCTGGCCTTTCCATTTGGATATTTCACACAGGTAAAAATTACACAAAGGGGAAGATCTGGACCTAAACAACCCTTAGACATTCATCTGAGCGCAACTACAAGGTTAGTGGGCTAAAGTGCCACAAAGGTGCCCCTGATTTTACCTGCTCACTGATCCCAACCTGCTGCAAAGCATCTTTAAAACTGTGCTCACACCTGTTCTCCTGCTACGCTTTGTAGTTACACCCCTCTGAAGACGTCGGCATAGGTCATACACTGCTCATTGTGTGGATGCCCTCAAAGGCCACACTATTGAGTTCCTGTTTCTCTTTATTCTTTATTATTCTGGTTGCTTCCGTACGTTTTTTGCCGCTTAACTACTCCCTCAGTTTCCATGCTATTTGCACCGTTCAAACTTATTAAACTAATTATTGCTATGACTTTTGGTGCTCATAACTTCTATACTTTTTGAGATATTGAATTTTTTATACAATATTTTTGCCCATTTCTGCCACATTATCAGTGGGATCACTAGTTTCCCTTGCCCAGTTGAGCTGTGTTTTAGCTCAGTGAGATGAGCAGCCGTTCTCAGAGTGGGAGGCCGGGGTTCAAATCCCGCTTATGGCAACAATATTTTCAGTTCACAGTTGAACTTTTTTAACTCTTTTCGGCACAGATTTTAGCTTGTTCACCCATTTTCAGCACACATTCCAGTTCTTTCAGATGTTTTCAGCAAAAACCTCTTTTCAGCAGAAATTTTCAACCATTTCACCTCTTACCAGCATAATTCTCAGCAGCTTCTGCTCATTTCAGCAGAATTGTAAGTCTCTCCATCTCTTTTCTTGAGAGAATGAGTTTGGCTCAGTGAGATGACCAGCCGCCTTCAGAACAGGAGGGCCGGGTTTGAATCCTGCTCATGGCAAAATTTATTTTCAGTACAAATTTCAGCTTCTCTATCCCTTTTCAGTAGAATTTATTGCTGTTCACCACTTTTCAGCAAAAAATTCCTGCTTCTTCACCTGTTTTCAGCAGAATTTTCAGTTTCTTCACCGCCATACATCTTTTTGCAACTTTTTCAGCTTTTTTCAGCAGACATCTTCAGCGTTAAGGCATCCACACAGCATTTTCGCAGGAAATGCAAATTTTTCTAGTTAATACTGATTCTGATTGGAGGAGAAACAAGAGTGTGACGTTTACAGTACGTTATAAAATAGAGTTCAGGTGCACGGCACTGATGTGTGGTACTGCTGTGACTCCTGCAGGCCAGAGGCCCTGAAAAAACTGAATTTAGTCCAGTGTTGTCGCTGTAACGCTAAAGAGAAAAGCAACAATATTCAGATCATTTACTTGTATATAATGAACTGTCATATCAGCAGAACTGTGCCGGTTGTGCTTTTAATTTAATCGACTTTCACAAACTCAGCGACACAAACGACTCTCCAGAAGCACCGTCAGTCATCCCGCCGGGACAACGCCAAGCACCTGTCTCATTTCCTCATGTCTTAGCACCTCCTAGCAGAGCTGTGAGGTGGCGAGGCAGCAGGTAAAAAGAGAGAGAGACATCCTCACCTTCATATGAAAGCGACGTCATTTGTGTCATAGTTTTGTTACAGCTGAGCTGCAGCTCGATTTATGATAAGAAGTGCAACGATGCTCAGGACAAGTTTTATAATTAGAGACGCTTTTAATTAAATTCACAGCGTGGCCGGATGTGACAGATGTCACACAGAAACGGTGAAGGGCAGAAAACCTGATCATTTTTATAACTGAAACGTCTGAGGCACACCCTCGCGATGCTTTTTAGCTTTACGTGTCGAGGAGCTCAGACTGACTTCAGGAGGAAACGCTCCCAGACTACGAGCTCCCTCTGCTCACAAACACAGGAAGCTAAACCTGTAAACGTGCAAGAAGGGACCATGAACCCATTCAGAAAGCATTTAAAGGCCCTTTCCTCAGCTTTGAGATCAGCATGTGCATTACTGTCACTTTCCCTAAACACATCATATGATTTTCCCTGGTTTCTGGTGCTGATTTCCATTTCTTTTACGTGCATAGTTTAGGTTTCTTTTAACGCTCTATTCTGATCTGAAGGATGTATCTTTTATATCATTTTCAGATTTCATCTACATCACAAAAAGCACACCCTGGTTTGACAAGAAACCGTTAACAGCACGGGGAAAATTTCCCAGCAGGTAAAACTGGATCGGACAGAACGGAGCAGGGGAAAGGCGTTTTTGCTTGAGTCAGCCTTCTGATACATGATTAGTTTTCTCTGGAGTTGTGACAGACTTTATGAGATGTAATTTCAGCTGACTGAATCTCTTTTTGTCAGTAATTGAACGGTCTCATAAAAGGTACAAGATTGTAGCTTTTGACAGTTTTTCAGGGCTTTGTTTGAGGGAACATTATAGCCGCAGCCACAAAGGCTTCACTATCACACTTCTTCTGCAGGGAAGGTTGATTAAAACTCTCGTTGGCCACACAGGCCGGCTGAATGCAGTCGAGTGCACTGGGTCTCTATTAAAGGTGTGTGTGGGGGGGGGAGGGGGGTGCATGGAGTCTGATAGGTGGGTGGAAACTGTGCAGCTGAGGATCAGGACTTTAAATTGGAAATAAATTGACAATCAATCCCAGGAAAAGTCATTCAGAAAACAATTCAGCTGGTTTGCTGCAGCCTGGCTATTACCCGTGCGGTCATGAGGACCGTCCACGATGACATGCTCCTTCATTACAGCCTGACCTGCTTAGCAGAAGTGTTTGAGTCCCCAAGGTCATTCGCTGATGTGCAAACCACAAACAGATACTTAACGCAGGCTGAATATACGACTGCAGAGCTGCATTGGTGTGTTAGCCGCTAAATGTGCACACTGGTACCAGTATAGTGTCATCCCGTGCAAACATGAGCAGCCTCAGTCGATGAACTCTGCTTCTTCTCCGGTGAGTCCCTCGTCCTCTGGTTTCACACCAGCTCAGACAGCGAACAGCAAACGTGGTCGCTGCTCGTCAACCAGGCCTCCACCTGCTGCAGGTTCTGGTTGGAGTGGGCCTCCATCCTCCAGAACAGATGATGTTGAGGACCGCCACTTCACTGACGGTCAACCAGCTGTCATGGAAACAAACCAGGAAGATGGATCAGCAGGGATTTTCAAAATAAGAGCAAGAAAATATTCATAAATTAGGATGGTCTTTCTCTCAGGTGCATGACAAGTAAATAAATACCAAATTAGTTCTGAATAAATAATAGTGGTGGTGAGTTGTTTGTTGTCTGCTTCAGTATGTCACAGTACATGTTGGCATTCATGGTTCCCTAAGTTAATTGTAGCTCCCCAGTGACAGCAGCACTCATGCAGCCCCAAACAATGACATCCCCCCCACCATGCCTGACTGTAGGCAAGACACACTTGTCTTTGTACTCCTCACCTGGTTGCCACCACACACCCCTGACACCATCTGAACCAAATAAGTTTATGTTGGCCTCATCAGACCACACGTAATCCATGTCCTTAGTCTGCTTGTCTTCAGCAAACTGCTTTCTTGTGTATTATCTTTAGAAGAAGCTTCCTTCTGGGACGACAGCCATATGATGCAGTGTGGGGCGTATGGTGTGAGCACTGACAGGCTAACACCTAACCCCCACCCCCCCCCCGCCTTCAACCTCTGCAGGAATGCTGGCAGCACTCATACATCTGCTTTCAAAAGACAACCTCTGGATATGACACTGAGCATATGCACTGAACTTTTTGGGTCGCTCATGGCGAGGTTTGTTCTGATACACTTTAGATTCTGTCCTGTTAAACTGCTGGATGGTGTTGGCCACTGTGCTGCAGCTCACTTTCAGGGTGTTGCATCATTCTTCTCAGAGAGTTCTTGACCATGATGTGCCAGGTTACAGAGGACTTGGCTCAGCTGTTTGTATTCAATAACCAGGATAGGGATCTATGTCCCTATCCTGAGCGAGCTGTGGGTAGTGACCGAAAGAATGAGATCATGGATACTAGAGGCAGAAAGGAGCTTCCTCCGAAGGGTGGTTGGCCTCTCCCTTGGAGTTTGGCCATCTGGGAGGGGCTCAGAGTAGAGCAGCTGCTCCTCCACATGAAAAGGAACCAGTTGAGGTGGTTTGATGTCTCCTGGGTGAGGTGTTTCGGGCATGTCCCACCAGGAGGAGGCCCCGGGGCAGAACAAGGAGACGCTGGAGAGGTTATATCTCTCGACTGACCTGGGACCTTGGTGTTCCCCCAGATAGTTGAGGAGGTGGCTGGGGAGAGGGAGGTCTGGGCTTCTCCTTAGGCTGCTTCCCCTGTCACCCAGCCCTGGATAAGTGGAAGAAGATGGATGGATGTTTGTATTCTGGTTATATTGCAATCAACCAAGGTTTTCAGGTGCATTTGTCATTTTGCAGTAACACTATCGTCCTGCTTGCCTCACTGTCTGTTTCAGAGCTGGACTCTTAATGTTAGGAAGCAAAGCATTTGCGATTTTTGCTGGTTTATCACAAACAGCCAGCTTGACCCTGTTCAGTCTCAGAGTCATGGGAGACCGACTTCAGACTGATAGAACCAAAGTCAATTTGATGACAGCAGTGGATAAGGAAGTGAGGCACTGCAGTCTCAGAGTTCATCCATCTTTCATGCACAGCGAGTGGCATGGTGGCTAGAACTGGTCCTCTGGAGCTGCTTAACCAGCTGCGTTTCATTAAGCAGAGCTCACGTGGAAGAACTGGACATCACTTACTGAAGCAGAGTGTTTGAGTAGTGACCTGCTGATCAGATTCAGATGAAACGACATAGCAGAGAGGAGCGCCAGCATTAACAGGAAGTAAAGCAGAGTTGGTGGTGGTGGAGATGAAGTAGGTGGAGAGTTGGGTGAAGATAGTCATGATGAGAGAAGACAAGAATGCAGACAGACACGTGTCTCTCGCCTGAATGTATTCATGACCTTCGTCAGAAGATTCTGGTTCGGCGAGGCCACTTTCACTGCGTTTTAATGACACGGCTCGCACACCCTCGTGTTTGTTTGGAAGCTGTGCAGCTGTGTGGTGATCATGCAACAGACAGTGCAGGAGACGGATTACATTTAGAGACAGTTTTCCTCATTACTGAGCTGTACCTGTGGCTGTTTGTGTGCCCAGCGATCCAGATCTGTCCATCTCCGTGTGATGTGTGGACAGACGCTCTCGGAGGCGCCGCGCTCGCCTCGTTCCCAGCTATTCTAATGGAACACATTCTGCTTTAAACTCCTTTCCATTCACGCGTCTTGTCACGCTGAGTGTTCTTGGCCTTGCATCATCCAACAGAAGGGTGTGAATAGAACCCCCCGCCCTCCTTTCTATGCTGCGGCCCCCACCACCCCTCCATTGCTTTGGTAAATCACATAATGAGCTCCTGTCTGCCGTTCTCTTCTTTTTTTTTGCTCTGAAATGCTGCACTACTGACAAGTTCCTCCCCGTCCTCTTCAAACCCATCATTCTGTGTGTGTGTGTGTGTGTGTGTGTGTGTGGATGACCCATTTTGAGAATTACACATAACTATAGAAGACGTGATATGTTTTGGTTGACAAGGAAAATGTGTCTTTTCTTTGCACCACTTTTCCACAACACATCAGGAGCATACTCTCAGTTGCCGGTTTGTTTGGCGCTTCTCGCTAAAATGAATGCCGACGTTTAGAGAGCCGCTGGCTCCGTGTGGACGCTTCTCTGGAGGCTGCAGTTTGTGCTGCTGCTAAAATATTTTACATCATAAGTGACTGTGCCCTTCTAACTTACAGCCTGAACCATGTTTGCACATTTCTTCTTTGCTCTTTGGCCATATTCAAATTAAAATAAAGTTATTATAATAACATAGCTGTTTAGTTTAGCAGACTTGTGTTTTTTACCCCTTTAACCCTTTAAGACCTACCATAGAACCAAGTCCGCCAGAGCTTATATTATATGTTTACATGCTGTGGAGCCATTTTTGGGAGCATTTCAAGTTGCTATACATCAATACAACCATTACAGCCTAAATCTTAATAATATGCATGCATTAAGTGCATAGTAATTACATAAATTGCAAAAAAGTGCAATAAACTACAAAAAAATTGAAAATCGTTTTTGTTTTTTAACATATATTTCTAGTTAGAGAAATTTAAGAGGCTTATCCCTCAAAACTGTAAATACAAAAAAGTTGCACAAAATAGTTTCCCACCACAGGAAATTTATTTTGAGTGTCTTCATAGTTTTATTTTTGAAATACACCAATTTTTATACACTGCAGGAAAAACGAAAATAAATATTATAAAGCAAATTTGCAAAAAAGCAGCATATGCATCAAAATAAACTATTTCCAGCAGTGCAATATGAGTCCTAAGCATCCCAGAAACCACACAGAAAGTCATAAAGTCAAACATAACTTTTAAAAACATCAGTATAGGCTCATGAGGCCTTGATGGTAAAAAAAAAACTACATTTCCGCGAAAATGACGTCACTTCCGGTTTCGGGCAGGACATGGCGGACATGCGATAGTTCGTGATGATGGACTGGGAAGTGTTACGAACAGCTGATCGGATCGGCAAAGCGTGTTTCTGGAATATTATGTTTTTGTTGCTGCAAGTGCTTTTTATGCAGTTTTTGCAAAGTTATATGTGGAAGGAAACTGTGACCGAGGACAAGCTGATGGCATAAGATGTAAGTACAACTCCTCTGGTTTCATATGCAAAAAAAATGATTGCGCTAGCTCACGTGGTTGCAGAGCTACCGGGATTTAAAAATAGTTACGCAAAACGGAGCGTGCTGCTCTGACCGGTTTTAAAGGGTTAAACACATTTATAACGTTTTGTTTGTTGAAGCACTTCAGTCTGATCTATGAAGGATGAACCAGTCCTCAGTCTACACATTACAGACAACTTAGAAAATAACTCATTTTAAATCTGATCTTTAGAGACTTTGTTACGAGCGGACAGCTGCTCCTCCTCCACATCAAAAGGAGGCACGTCAACCTTTGACACCTCCTGAGTGATGTGTTTCAAGCGTCTCCAATCAGGCACAACAGTAGTTGCCTCAACGTGCTTCATAGTGTAAGGTTAAAATCCTACAACAATACAGAGGAAACATTTCCTTTGATGGGGCTGTCTGAATCTGTTTGCCTTGGGAGGGGGAAAAACAAACGACACACAAACCCCTCCACGATAAGGTGGTGACTTACAGAAGGCAAGTGTAATGATTATATTTTATTATATTTTAGGTGACGGCAGTGATTGTCCTTGAGATGTCAGCTGTATCATTAGTTTGTTCAGCCAGACCTTCATCCTCCACCTCCTCACCATGACCTCTTCAGTTGCGTTGGCTGTGTTTCCCACCATATCGCTGCTGAAAAGTTTAGATTTAGAATTTGTCTGAATGTAAGCTGCTCATCCCGCTGCTTTCCTTCACAGCGTAGACATTTCTATCGGCAGCCCAGCTGTTTCAGAGTGTGGCTCGACCTCATTTAGCATTAAAACAAAATTGATCTCATCTCTTGTTTTTACCGCTGCTGGGTAGTGGTCGACTTTCCAACTAGGGTTGCCAAAATAGATAAGGGACACCTCGTGGACAGGGCTGGGCGACCCGATTGTCTTTACCCTTGCCAGTGTGGTGAATTTTTTAGGTCTTTTTTTTGTGTGTGAAATTATTTTTTAACCATTTGACTTGAAGTTGATTTAAGTAGATGCATATTATTTGTGATATGAACACATGGGAAACAAATAATCATTTAGCCATTTATTTTTAGCGCAAAATGACAACATTAACACAATAAAACACGTTTCTAATCTACGTAACTTTTGAGAATATAAGTAAATCTTTCTTTAAAAGAACTCTGTCCTTTTTTTGGGAAAAGGAATTAAATATAGAGATCAGTGACGAGGTATGGGACAAAGTCTGGGAGAAATCTCTGAGCGTCTGTAATAAAGTTAAGGCAATCCAAATTAAAATCCTACACAGAGCTCACATATCATCTTCTCAACGCAGTAAATACAATTCAGACCTTTCTCCGCTGTGCCCTAAATGTAAAATAGAGGTGGGCAACCTCACGCACTGTCTATGGTCCTGCCGGAAAATACAACAATTCTGGTTCCTCATAAAGTGTGAACTGGATAAGATCTTCACCACTGACACTGAATGCAATCCACTGTGTATGCTACTTGGAGTGGCAAACGACAAAATTAGGGGGAAGTTTGGAAAGCAGCTCTATGCACTGTTAACATTCTGTGTCCTCTTGAACTGGATCTGGATCGTCTAAGACTCAGTGGCACCGGACGGTATTGGAATATGTGTCACTAGATTTCGTAACATGCAAGCATAGTCGGGACAAAAAGTTTCATAAAATATGGGACCCATTTATGGCGTATGTCGGTTTGGATATTTCTGCTATTTTCTCACGGGCCTTGGTATAATGCAAGCAGATCACTGCTATTCTACATATATGTATTGTTAATCGTATCTCATAATCAAAATGTCTGGATTTTCCACTTATTTCTTTGTATTCATGAGCCGGGTTGCCTGTCTCTTTGTTTTGTTTTATCGGTTTTGTTTTGTTCTGCTATGTTGTTGTTGTTGTTTTGTTTGTTTTTGTTGTTGTTTTTTGTTGTTGTTTTGGTTGTTTGTTGTTGTTTTGGTTGTTTTTTTTTTTGTTTGTTTGGTTGTTTGTTTTTTGTTGTTTTGGTTGTTTGTTTTTTGTTGTTGTTTTTGTTTGTTTGTTTGTTTAATCTTGGTGTCAGTGTAAAGTTTAAAACTCAATAAACACACAGTTATACCAAAAGAACTCTGTCCTCCTTAACTTAAAATTATATAAATTAATAGAAAACAAAAGAAATAAAAACAACAGTGCACATTTAGTGCAATTAGAAAAGTGCAAACAGAAAGTCTGTGGAACACCTGTAAACACCATATTTGTGCCTCAAAGGCCTCGACTGTAGCAGAAAGTTGAAGTAAAAAAAGAACAAACTCAGGAACTCAAAAGCTCAAAGCCATATTGTAGCCATGTATTTTTTTTAGCTCTTGCTGCAGTTAGAAGTTGTTTGTCGTTCAGTACTGCAGAGTAAAACTCTGAGCAAGAAATATCATAAGCTAGACTGACAATGAGCTCACTTCTAATTAATTCAGTAGAACATTTGTTCCGCACATCCACTTATTCTTCATAGGAGAGAAATCCTCTCCTCAAACCCAGTGGAAGTTGGGATGCTGAGTACAAAGGATCCAACAGCCTGGATATTGGGGAGGTCAGCTGCTGTTCCCTTGGACTCCTGATGTTCTTTGCTGAAGTGCTCCAGAAGGCAGCGACACACTCTTCATAAAGCTCATCCATAGAGATGTTTAACCTGCCAATAGAGATGAGAAGTTGACCTGAGTCCTAAGTGGCACATGGTAAATAAATGGAAAAAAAATTATTATATATGTTTATAACGTTGTACAGCATTTAAACAATACAAGTATAGTTTATTTATTATGTATTTATCCATCCTTATACTAAGTATATGAACTGTTTGAATTTGTAAAATAGTGTATAAAAATTGCTTGTTTGTGTATACACACTCCAAACAAAGTTAATGATTATGGTTTTATTTATATATGTTATCTATCAATTGTAGTTATTTGTTTCTAGCCATCAATAATATTAAAACATCATCATTTCACTGGCAAATGTTTTCTTCTTACCTGCCAACCAGTTGAAGTCACTCAATGATCTTCTCCATGTCATCAAAGGAAATCTTCCCGGGTGCCAAGAGACGGGCTGCAGGTGGAAAAACCAGTTTTCTTCTGAAAAGTCAAACCACTTCCGGACATAACTGATGGCAGTGTGTAGGAAGGCTGTAAACTCCTGCCTGGCACCATCAGCATCAGATGGCGAGAGAGCCTTGTTAGGTACCATCATCATCAGAACCCATCATCGCTTCTCTGAATAAGTCTTTTCAGGAAACGCTCCATAATGGAATAGAGGTCAACAGACGTGGTTAGTTTCTTCTCCAGTTTTTTCACCACTTCTTCAAACAGATACATGACATTATTCATTTCCACAGAGAGCTTGTCCAGGGCTTTTTTCACAGTGTTATGAACAATATGTGCATGGCAGTTGCCACGAAGGATCTCACTGTTGGTCTCTCTCAATTTTGTGAAGACTGAGTTGTGGATGCCATAATTTACATTTGCATTGTCAGCACTGAATGCAGAAACCTGATCTAAGGATAGCCCCACGTTTCAGGAGAGCTTTGTATTATTTTTACTATTCCCTCTACAGACTCATCTGGATTTTCAACAAAATCCAATATCTTGTTGACAACTCCAGCCTCTGGTGTGAAAAACTGCAAGGCCAAGGGAAACTTCTTCCGATTTCCCTTATCTGAAGAATCAGTGTGAAGAGAGAATGGGAGTGGAGTTGCACCACTTTTCAATTTTTTGATCACCTCTTCTATTGCCTTTGCAGACAGGACATCTGTGACAAATGCTTCAGCTTTCGTCCTCCCACAGGACATCTTCTTGGCAAAACTGGAGTCATTCAGCGTTTGTACAGTCAGTTTGAGTGCACAGTCAGCTGAGTTATAACTTAAACCGTGGTAGATAAGGGCCACCTCTGCAGCAGCCACCTGTAAAATAGAAATATATATATTTTACAGTATATCTGTATAGTTTGTGTAGTTTATCAACTGCCTTTAAGTAGAAATTACACATGCAACTTGTAAGAAATGGGTATGGTCATATATATGTATGTTTTCAATATAATTTCAATATATTCATTGCACACGCCCATATTAACCCTGGAGAACCCATGGGGTAGAATTTGACACCATGGGTTCTCCAGGGGTAAACATTGTTTTTTTTAAACCCTCTGGTTAAGGTTAACCCTGGAGAACCCATGGGGTCAGATCCGACTCCATTGGTTTACTAGGGAACCCATGGGGTCCAATTTGACCCCATGGGTTCTCCAGGGTTACATATCATATCTGCTCCTGCCGTGGTGGACAACCAATTGGTCAAGGGTTCCCCGAGCTTTCACGCCCCTCATGTTCTTCATGTGCCCACCACTAGAAGGATGCTTCTTGAGGTCAGTCAGTCCACCATGGCCTATGGAAAGAGTGCGCCGGCACACAGTGCAGTGCGCTTTATAGGTGTTATCCCGCACTTTTTCCAGCCAGGTGTTTTCCTTTTCCCATTCCTCCCTGTATTTTTGCAGCCTTTTTTTTTTCTCGGAGGGGTACAAACATTGCTGTTCGAAAGTGTACTGTCGTCCGAGACTTGCACCGCAGTGTCGGCGTTTGTTTCCCTGTTGGCCATGCTTCTTGTTGTGGTGATCTGTTGTCTTCCGGTATCTTCTCCGCAAATGACTTTTCCTCGACCAATGAGATAAGCGGTAATCTGAATTGTTATACTCATGCGTAAGTGTGTTGTCCAGTGTTGCCAACGTAGCGACTTTGTCGCTATATTTAGCGAGTTTTCAGACCCCTTTCAGACTTTTTTTCTAAAAAGTGACTAGCGACAAATCTGGCGACTTTTTCTGGTGTTATTGGAGACTCATTTATGACGACTTTTTGACGTGAAAGCGCGTATCGCTTTTACTCTCAACAAGCAGCGGTGCTGCCGTGGGCACCTCGCCCGTTCCAAAGCGCTCACGGGCGGAGGATAGTCCTCCCCTAGCTGCTATCAGGGCAGGAGATGTTCACCCCTGTGCGTCCAAACTTCAAATGAATCGCGCATGAGCGAAGCCGCTGCAACCCTAGTGCCAACCACCATTTGAAAACAAAAACAGAAGAGCAACACGTGGCTTCCTACCCAGACCTGACTCCACTGTGAAATATAAAGCTAACACTTCACATTTTCAAACTTTCATGTTTTGTTCGTCATGTTTTTTCTGGTCAGAAGTAAACATATTTGGAAGAGAAGGTGAAACTGCTAAACTGTTAGCATAGGCTAGCAAGGCACATAGCTAGGCTACAGTGACACACACAGAGATGCCTGTTAATTAGTACGAAGACACATAAAATAATAGTAACTCGTTCAAAATGCAGATGTGCCAAAAACTCAAGTCATGGCCGAAGGTAGGAAAGCAGAAATCTACATCTTTCTCTTCACCACGTCTGTCAGTCTCCCGCTGTTAGTGCTGTCACTTACACAATGGACCCAGAGTCGGCACAACAGAGCTAACAGTGCACAGGAATGCATTTCTTACTTGGCACCACTTCACTTTTAAAGAAGAAGGGCACCCAAATCTGACCATTCAATGCTGCTGCCAAGCTGCTCTCAGCGTAAGACTCAAGCCTAAAGAAACATCTGGATGTAAGTTATTTTTTAAAAATTTATGTTAACCTACTACAACTAGCATGTTTCAGTTGTGTTAGCTAACTGTGCCACTTCAGTATCTTCGATGTACTATTGCTGTGTGATTTATTACTATTAATAATCACACAGCAATCTAACACTGTTAGCTGAGGTTAGTTCATAGACTGTAGACTGTTAGACTTGATGGATAGCATTAACAACCTGCTAGCTGCAAATAATCATGTGCAACTCTGAAAGCAGTCTATGAACTAACCTCAGCTAACACCAGCTAACAATGTTAGCTCGGTTGTGAGTAACCTTCAGTAATAGTAATAAATCTCACAGCAATAGTATATTCATATAGTTTTAAAAGGCATCACAATATATCAAGTAATCCAAGGTATTCAGAATACGTTACTCACATTGAGTAACTTAACAGAATATGTCCAAAAAGTTGATTCTGTTCATCTGGACGGCAGGTTTCCCCAATCTTATAAACAGTAGGGAGGTCAGTTCCTTAATATTAATTATGCAAGGAACTGACCTCCCAGCCCATTGTTCCTTCAGTGGGCTGGTTTCAGTCATTATGCAAATGTCCTGTTTATAACATTGGGGAAACCTGCAGTCAGCTGAGACTGAGGAAGTCACAAAACGCTACGTCCAGATGAACAGAATCAACTTTTTGGAGATTTACTTCCCTGGATGATTGAGAATGCATCAAGACGTTAACAGAATATGTTGCAAACTACATTTTGGGTCATGTAATCTGTAATCTGTAGTGGAATGTCTGGGATGTTTGGAAGGATTCTTTACAAGACAGGGTGTTTAGTTTCATACTTTCACAAATATATCAATTTAAAAAAGAAAACAGAGAACACCCTGCTTTGATACTTGACAGCTGTTCGAAAGACTCAAAAGATATTTCAGACTAAGTCAGATTCAGATATCCTTTCAGACCCAAGGGCTCATTTCAGGGATGGGGTGAAGGGAGTTCTTCAAACTTGTAGCCTCAGGCTGTTCCTGTTTTAGCCGTGTACCTAATAAACTGACAAAGTATGTGATACAGTCTATGTAGAAACAGAGATAAGCCTTTTCTCCATGCTTGACAAGGTAAAATGTTTGTTTAGTGCTGAAAAAGAACCCACTGCAGCTACATCCAACCATCCATCCACGATGCTCGCCCTCTGTGACTCTGTGGTGGCCATGCATCATATATATCACACAGGAGGTAAAGAAAGTGGATTTAAGATGAAGGAACTCCTCTGCGCCTCTCTCTCTGTCCTCGGTTGTATAAGCTGCTCTTCTTTGAAATCAAATGATTAGACAGCACTATATGCAGCCATAATCCTTAGCATATTGATGGGAAAATAAAGAGCGCATACATACAGATAGATATCTCAAGTGTACAATAGAAATGAATAAATCTCATATTGATACCTGTGAAATAGCTCAGGCATATTTCAACATCAATATCTCATCTGATTCATGAGCTGTGTGGAGATTTAAGCTGATGTTGTGGCTCACAACAAAAAACCCTCTGAGATCACATGCTACAATCATCGCTACAGACATCAATACGTTTATTATCCTCTGATATTCACTGAGTAAATATTATTAGTATTAAATCTTCCTCACTGCTTCCTACCTCATTCTTTCAACTTCTGTTTGGCCTTCTTCTTGTGACCAGCTGGTCTTTAGTAGAAATGTTCTTGGTCCTTATTTTCATCCTCTCATGGTACCGAGGTCGTGGTAGCCTTAAGCATCGCTGATGTTTCACCTCTCATCGAACCGGAAAAAGGCCGTGCTTGAGGATTCATAACAGGACGGCCAACATCATGACAGTAATGTCCAACTTTTACACTCTGTGATACAATCACCAATCAAAACCCGGTTCCCTAAGAGTTATAAAGTAACTGATTATAATGGGGATGCTGTGACTTTCACAAGGAAAGAGTCACGATTAACGTGATGTTAGTTCACTGAACTGAACACCATCCGCGGCAGTACACGAGATCAGACGCTTTAGTATGCTCATTGCGCTCTCCAAGTATCCTGACTGCACTCTGAGAAAGTTAAAGTCAGTGAAAGGCCAATCAACCTCTAACTTCATTGTACAACCACCAGAGTGGAGACCTTAAATACAGAGGTCAACGTTTTCGACTTCAAATCAATACCTGGAGTCCATTAAGCTGAGAGCTCTGACATAGGTGTCCGTTTGGATCAACGAGTTTATGAAAAAGTCTAAACTTTCAGTGTCAGAACAATCAGAATCAATCAGCCATCAACATTTCATATCTCCTGCTCCCTGTGTCCGTCTCAGGATGGATCTGCAGGTTGAGAAAATCAATTATGCTACCTTGATTAATGTTAATGTTCATTCATTTAGCATCTACCACTGAAAAATCCAGTATTTCAGACTCCCAAGAACAACAGATAACTGACCTAAACTCATCTGACAGAATTAAACATATTGGTCCATTTAATTAAGTGCAATAATGAAAATTAAAACTTGAAGGCAGGATTTCACTTGCACAAAGAAGTTTTTGGTGAACCCCTCAAAGAGGAGGAGAATTCCACGTCCGGCAGTACACAATCCTCTCTCTTGAGTACTCCCTTCTCTTCTTTGGCTCTTTGTTAAATCCAGAATTAAATTCAAAATCCTTCTCCTCACATACGAGGTCTTGAATAATCACACCCCGTCAACCCCAGTCTGGTCTTTATGTGACATCACTTAAAGACCGGATTAGTTGGCCTGCTGGCCAGCCCATGCAGCAGTATATTAATGACTAACCTGGTGGATGGATTATCTCAGTTGTTCTCCTGACTGAAGTTTGGTCCGTTTACAGCATCCTGCCATGCGATTGCATTTGTCTCTAACTATCGGGAACTCTCACGTTAACTTTTATCGAGTGGAAAAAAGTTAGCGTTCATCCTCCAGCTTCACTGTGTTTATGCTAACATAGCTGTGTTGCTAGCGATCACGTAGCGCATCGTTATATAGCAGCTAGCCCAACTTCAGTAACCCTACAAACGTCACTGCTGTTTAGTTTTCTGTCTTCATTTATGTTGGAAGTGATAGCAGAGCTGTACGTTTGAATGCTTCAGAAATCTCTCAGTCAGAACATGCTATATCATGTTTAGTGGAAACTAGCGAGCTAACTTCCTGCTAACTTCTAACTCCGTTACACTTCATAAATTCTTTTTTGATGGATGCCTGGAAGTTAAACTTCATTGTTACACCTGGTAAAGCAGCAACGCTGATCAACTCTGAGTGATGCCGCAGTGTTCGTTTGGGACCTGAAGCAGAGTTTGGACCCAGAAACGTCTAATGACATCAGACTTAAAGGCCAGATAGAGCACGTTGCTCTCTGAATGTCTGCGTGAGGCTCCCTTACAGTCTTTAGACATAGCTTGCTAATAAAGCTAGCTGGAATTAGCTGATGAATTAACACTCCTCTGTCTTGTCTAAATACGGTCAGTTCTCGCTCCAAAAACAATAAAGCAATGCTGCAGGTGCAGAGTTTAGACATCAAAGGTTATCCATGTTTTTTATGTTAATGGTTAATGTAGATTAGAGCCCCACCAACACACTGATGAGACCAGTATATCAGTAAATATGAGCTCTTTATCTGCATTTTTAACACTGATGAATGGCAAAGTAACAAAACAACAGGGAAACCCCCTTTAACCCAGTTATGAATGTGGACATTGCATAGTTTGTCGATCAGAGGGCACTCTGGACTCTGGGCTGTTTTATTATTAATTTCTAGTTCTTGCTTTGTGTTTGATTATGTTAGTTCCTTATCATGCACAGTCTCTTCATCAGCGTCTCCTGTGGAAGTCAGTCTTTTTCCATCATAACTAAAGCTGAGTTTACTTCTGCCTGCAGAGGCCTGTATTCTGGGCCCACTCTCTCCCTGCTGACAACTTTTAGGGAATCTCTTGATGTTTCATGCATCTGAAAGAAAAAAATATATCATTCAAATCTTAGATTTTATGATCACCAAGTACTGTTAGTGGTCTAAAAAATCCTGTACCGTAATGTGATTTTCAAACAGAAAATGTGGAAGGTTCATAAAATCAGAAGATAGAGCTGTTGTAATGTGTAACAGCCCTTATTGTGTTATAGCACCACTAGGGGGTGGTTGCCCTACTATTGTAGTAGTTGGGGGGAGTCTCCTAGTGGGTGTGTGAGTCATTAAATGCAGCTCATGTTATGTTCTCAGGAGAAACCTTACCGTTGTAACGGGCTGGCGCCGGCGACTACAGAGTAGAGCCGTGGAGACCTGGCTCGTATGGTCTTATTTTGCTGACGACGAATAAAGGTCTGTTGTTTGATTTAACTGACTGAGTTTGAGTTATCCAGCTAACCTCCACACCACACGCTCGCTGGACCTGCTAGCCGCTCCTTCCTCGCCAGACTGCTGTGACAAAGGGATTGCATCAGATTTCACAGGTGTACTTAATAAAGTCTCCAGGACAGATGCTCAGAAATGATTCATGCAAAATCACTATTTATCTGTAAAAAGCAACATAAATCTCTTAGAAATAACCTGGAATATATTTAACATAAATTTTGGGTGCTTCAGATGATTACCTCTGCACACTCTGCAGTAGGACTGATGCTGTGCTGATGCTGGCTAGTTATGCTACGCTGCTGCATTTACAGATTAGGTTAATAACATGTTTTGTCCTGCAGCCATTTGAGCTTAATCTCAAGTCTCTGGTCTGCAGATAAAATAAATACAAGTGAGCATCAGTGTCTCCATATTTGATTATTCTCCTTTCAAATTCAGCAACACTGCAGGCGACAAACATCCACCACACGCACACACATACACACACATACACAGTGTACACAACGCTGCAGAGGGAATCGCAAAGGCAAACACACACAGCAAGGTGCATGGACACACACACACACACTCCACACAGGGGAACCACAATTCAATGTCACAGCCATTTTACTATCATCTCAGCCATGGTTAGTATTCTGTCACCGTGCCCGGTTTACTATGAAGCAGTGCTCATTTGTATGTTGATAAAATGTAATCTCCCAGGTGCCTGGCTGCATTTGTGAACACTGTCCTTCTGACATTTGCAGAATGCCAAGCAACACATTTCTCTGCCAGTCGGGTGAAAGTGTGCGTTTCCTCAGCCAAATGTGTGTGTGAGACATTAACTGTTTTTCCTGCATGTGCCAGTCAAGACCCCTGAACTTGTGTGTGTGTACCCTTGAATCTGTGTGCCCACTTCCTCCCAGTCCCATGAGGTGTGGGAGAAACCAAGACAACAGTAATGATCATGTCTGATTGGAATTAAATCCTCAGACAATAAGATGAGTCTGGCATTTCAAACCGAGCGCTTGCAGTACCACATGTGTCACAGAGGGAGGGACGCTGGTGGAAACTTTAAATTTTGCAGCCCACAAGCCAACAGAAATCAACATACCCACGCTGAGAGAGCTTGAGACATCAGTGTTCGTGTCCCTGTCAGGACTCTTGCTGCAGCATTTTGGATTAGCTGAAGGCTTTTCAGGGAGTTTTTTGGACTTCCTGATAATAATGAATCACAGTCGTCCAGCCTGGAAGTAATAAATGCATGAACTAGTTTTTCAGCGTCACTCTGAGACAGGATATTTCTAACTTTAGAGATGTTGCACAAATGGAAGAAAGCAGTCTTACATATTTGTTTAATATGTGCGTTGAAGGACATGTCCTGGTCAAAAATGACTCCAAGGTTCCTCACAGTGTTACTGGAGGCCAAGGTAATGCCATCCAGAGTAAGAATCTGCTTAGATACCATATTTCTAAGCTTTTCAGGGCCGAGTACAATAACCTCAGTTTGATCTGAATTAAGAAGCAGAAAGTTAGCAGCCATCCAGGTCTTTATGTCTTTAATACATTCCTGCAGTTTAACTCATTGGTGTGTGTTATCTGGCTTCATGGACAGATAGAGCTGGGTGTCATCTGCATAGCAGTGTAAATGTATGCTATGTCTTCTAATGATGCTGCCTAAGGGAAGCATGTATAATGTAAACAGAATTGGTCCTAGCACTGAACCCTGTGGAACTCCATAATTAACCTCAGTGTGTGAAGAGGACTCTCCATTTACATGCACAAACTGGAGTCTATTAGATAGATATGATACAAACCACTGCAGCACAGTACCTGTAATACCTACAGCATGTTCTAATCGCTCTAATAGGATATTATGGTCGACAGTATCGAACGCTGCACTGAGGTCAAGAAGGACAAGCACAGAGATGAGTCCACTGTCAGAGGTCATAAGAGGATCATTTGTAACCTTCACTAAAGCTGTTTCTGTGCTGTGATGAGCTCTGAAACCTGACTGAAACTCTTCAAATAAGCCATTCCTCTGCAGATGATCTGTTAGCTGTGTGACAACTACTCTTTCAAGGATGTTTGATATGAAAGGAAGGTTGGAGATTGGCTAAGACTGCTGGGTCTAGAGATGCTTTTTGAGTAAAGGTTTAACTACAGCCAGCTTGAAGGCCTGTGGTACATAGCTGATTTTTAGAGATAGGTTGATCATATTTAAGATCGAAGAATTAATTAATGGCAGGACTTCTTTGAGCAGTTTTGTAGAAATGGGGTCTAAAAGACACGTTGATGGTTTGGAGGAAGTAATTATTGAATTATTATATATAAGAGTGGGGGTGGGGGGGTTGTCTGCCAGTAAATCATCAGCCAATTTGACATCACTTTGACACACATCACAGAGCATGACGCCTCGGCCACACAGGCCTAGAGGCTGGGGGCAACGCCCTGGCAACATCCGGTAACTAGGGAAAATGTGTATTGGCTGACTGGATGAATTCTCCAAAATCTCAAAGAGGGTATTACAAATAGTTTGCATGGAAGATGCCGACTTTTTCAGAAAAAAAATCCATCACTGAACAAATACACAGATATTTTTTCCTGATGAGCAGTGATTTCCAGGGAATCACCCAACAGTTTCTAGGCCAGTCCAAGTAGAGAAATCCAGAAATGGACACAGAGATAAAAAGGGTCCAGAAGTGCAAAGAAAAAATGGTCATGAATGTGGAATGGGTCAAAATGAAATCAGACCTCGATGTTCTTTTTAGGGGAGGTCTCACAAGACAAAGTACATTCAGCTTCATATTCTTACAGCTCGCCTGTTTCGTTGAAGAGTCGAGATGTCAAACTGACCTCACAGCAATCCAGACCTGTCACCCATTAAAAAGATTTGTGCCATTATGAAGAAAAAAATATGCCAAAAGAGCGCCTGAAGCTTTTAAAACTACAGCAATCATCCTCTTCAGTTCTTACAGCGTGCTGTTAAAAGAAGAGGTGATGCACTCGGTGGGAAACATGCCCAGCTTTCTTGAAACATGCCGCTGGCATCAAATTAAAAACGAGCTGATAGTTTTCAACAAATTAAGCATTTAAAAGATCTGAAGAACGTTGCATTCTGTTTCCTTCTTAACAGTCATCTTTGACTGTTTTTGAATCAGCTGTTTAAGTGAGCATAGCTGTCATTAAGTGACTCACTGTTACATATAAAGGCCATAAATATCCTCTGTGACCGATCCATTAATAGAATAGATCGGATAGAATCCATGTATAGAATGTAAAGGAGGAAACCTCGAATACCTGCGAGCTTGTCCAGTTTAGCCTTGACTAGGAATGGGTATCCGGTGCCAGACCGAAAAGCAGCGCACATTTTGGTGCTTTATTTCGGTGCTTTTTTTCGGTGCTTTATTTCGGTGCTTTTTTTTTTCCTGAGCTGTGATACACTTTAGATTCTAGCCAATCATTTTAGGTTTCCGAGGATAGTAGGCGGGTCCAGGTACATACGCTCTTTTAGAGCAGAGCTACAGATTAAAAATGCCCAAGGCGAAGCGGTCAAAGTCTGGCTGTACTTCACAGCAAAAGATGCAAACTCAGCAGCCTGCAACAAGTGCTTTAAGCTGATACTGTGATACTGTCAAAGGAGGTAACACCTCGAATCCGATGAAACACCTGGCGACGCATAGCGTTTTTTTTAAAAGCCGAGAAATGCGCCGTATTTGATAGCTTGCTGCGAGACCTCACACCGAGCACATCTACTGCGGGTGTGGTGCCTGTTATCGGACCTGGAGTTAGCAACATCCCCCAAAAACCCGAAGAGGAGAGTCCTGGCCCCTAGCCCTGCCAGTGTAGCAGAAATGATGAGGATGATGATGGCAGCAGCAGCCATTCTTCTCTGCGTGAGCAGCTTAATGTTGTTCGTGTGTAATTTACGTTGAGTAGGCTAACCACGTTATTACATTAATGCATGTAAGGTGAACTAGCAAACATCATCGTAGTTACATGCGGCTGTCTTCTTGTTTGATGGCAGATACTCCCTTCACCCTGGACAAAAAAGCTAAAATGACCAAAGAAAAAGTGGAAAACAGTTAAACATGAGAGGTTTTTGTACAAAGTTTGTGTTTTTTCCATTGTTTAAGCTGCTTCCAGCCAAGAGTGATACCATATATGCCCCATAGCTGCAGAAAAGGCTAACATTGTTATCTTTTTACAAAATAACAGCTGAACACGAGATGTTTTTGGACCAATTTTGTGTTCTCCATTCTTTAAGCACCGGTTTGAGCACCGTTTAAGCACCGGCACCGTTTCAAAAGTACCGGTTTGGCACCGGTATCGGATAAAACCTAAACGATACCCATCCCTAGCCTCGACTCTGAGACGAACGGGTCCTGTGCATCGATGCAAACAAACTCTTCGTGCTTCCTTTCCACACAGCAACACTGCATGAGATAAAAAAGTTATGTTTCAAGGACAGGACAGGGGTGCTAGTCCAACACTGACCTGAGGTCAGTTTGCTGGCTGGCATCATGAAAGTAATTGTGTTATCTGGCAATGCTGACCTTTAGAAACGTGTCCTGTTTGTAATTCATCTGAAGCATCTAACTTCTCGTCCAGCAGAGTAAAATGCTTCTCAGAGTTTTTTCACGTGTTCACGCTAAAAGCACTGACTGATGGTCTGTCATGCAACAGCACACTTGAGTTAAAGTGCTGCGATATTTCAGACATCCATCAAACACTCAGTATTATTGTGTCTCTGCTTAAAGCTGGATTCACTTTGGCATCCGTGGCAGCCTATAGATGCTCGAAAGGATAAGAGGCTGTTGAGGGTGGATTTTAGTGGCAGAATAGCAATGAGCTAAGAGACGATCCAGTGTTCCTGTAGCTCTGGTGTTTATTTTTACCCTTCATGATGTCACATCTGTGTGGGATTCGCAAACGGAAGCAGTTTGCAGTTAGCCTTTAAGATGTAGACTTTTTAAACTGTGAAGAACCTTGCAGTTATTTTTTAACAGGAAATGATCAGGACAAGTCATCTGATCAATATCTCTAAAATTAGAAACATGCTGTTTCAGAGTTACGCTGAAAAACTAGTTCATGCATTTATTACTTCCAGGCTGGACGACTGTAATTCATTATTATCAGGAAGTCCTAAAAACTCCCTGAAAAGCCTTCAGCTAATCCAAAATGCTGCAGCAAGAGTCCTGACAGGGACTAGAAAGAGAGAGCAGATTTCTCCTGTTTTGGCTTCCTGTTAAATCCAGAATTCAAAATCCTGCTCCTCACATACAAGGTCTTAAATAATCAGGCCCCATCTTATCTTAATGACCTTGTAGTACCATATCACCCTATTAGAGCACTTCGCTCTCACACTGCAGGCCTACTTGTTGCCACATTTTAGACTTTTACAGGAGCATTCAGGAAGCTTTTCGATCACAACTTTAATGCTCCAGCTGCACGGCTCTAAGCAGCTAAACTCCTGAAGTGCAAAGTGGTGACCCAGCAACAGCTTTAAGAAAGCACCTGTGTTGAAAATGATCCAGAGGTGCACGAGAAGATGACCTTCTTTAAGTACGATTTGATTTCTATGGATCTCCTCTGAGAATAATCTGATCACGCCGTGTCTGCCTGAAAAATAGAAAAAATAGAAATGTGTTCCTGTAAATGTTTCCACTGCGGACATCACATTATTCCAGGAAACTCTTATGACTTCACATCTTAAATCTGACGTGCCGGATCACCTTTACAAGTCCTGCTGAGGCCAAAGTTACAAATGCACCCGTTCAGTAAAGCTTCTTAGAGCTGAACGTGACTTTTGCACGGAAAAGCTGGTTTAATATTAAGGCCCCGATGTGAGGTAAATTGTAAAGGCAAGAAAAACAGTCCATCTTCTCTCTCATATGGCAAGCTTTTCTGTGTTCGTGTCCTCTGTGCACATACCGCCACTTACAGCAGCGTGACCTATGTCTCATGTTGCTGCATTTCTTGCCTGGGGCAGTGAGATATACAGACCAAGTCATCTGTTTCAAAGACAGTGGCGTTTAAAGTATCAGTAGAATCCAACTGTCCCCCCTCTTCTTCTTCATCTGCTTGCTCTTCCTCCATCTGGGTACATTCGTTCCCCCGAGGAGTCGTGTCAAACAGAGAGGAGCCGTTATCAAAGGTTGCGTTAGCCCCCTGCGGGTTCGGGATCAGAGGGGTCGAACCAGAAAAAGGCGAAATGAGACTGGAAGGGGAGCAGAGGAGGAAGGATAGGAGGTGAGGAAAATTATTTTAGAGGGAAAAGATTTGCCATATTGCAGCAGGGCAGAAGGGGCAGATGAGAGGAGGAGGAGGAGGAAGAGCAGAGCCAAATGTACTGGAAAGCAGAGTTAGAGGAGCAACAATTGCAGTGGATCCCAGCTGCGGAACAAAAGAAAGTTGAGCTGCTTTTTACTCTTTCCAAGTCTTTCATTCGTCCTTCCCTCCCATGGGTTAAGAGATGGCGGAGGAGGGGCGGAGGAAAGGAGGGGTGGAGAGGAAGAAATGGAAAAGGATGCACCCGAGGGAGGGGGTGTAAAATAGCACAGTCAAGGAACAATATCTGTCAAAAGAGAAAACCAGCATCAGAAAAATGTATTACAATGTCAACATGTTACCTCATTCAGCACCAAACCCCATCATCGCTGCACTCTTCTCTTTATACAGCCCCGTGCTCTCAGCTCTGTCTGCCTCCGCTGTTTCATCACGTTTGTTCAGATTCAATCTGTGCAACCAGTGTTTGTGCAGCAGTTCTGGGCCTGCACTCAAAAACAAAAACACGACTCAAAAGAAAAAGGCAGAAAAAAAGGTCCTGCATCGGACATGATCATCCAGCTACGAGATTCCTGACACATCAGTCACCAGTCTGAAGTCCTGTTTAGTCTATCAAATGTTCACCGTTTAAATTATTGTTTCAGTTTTGAGTAAAACGGACGATAAAACGTGGCCGCTGTTTCTATCAGACCTGAGTGAAAAGAAACTGTGTTCGATGACAAAACAACCAAACAAACATGATGAAGAAAAAACTGCCTCGCGTGACTTCACAGCTGCTGGTTTGTTAATATCCTGTCCATGAGTGACAGAAGGATTCATCTACATCGTCACATGTTTAGTTTATCAAATGTTCAAATTAACATTAACGTTTAAATTATTGTTTCATTTTTGAGTAAAACGGACGATAAAACGTGGCCGCTGTAAAGTTTCTATCAGACCTGAGTGAAAAGAAACTGGGTACGATGACAAAACCAAACAAACATGATGAAGAAAAAACTGCAGGCCTCGCGTGACTTCACAGCTGCTGGTTTGTTAATATCCTGTCCATGAGTGACAGAAGGATTCATCTACATCGTCTCATGTTTAGTTTATCACTCTGAAGAACAACGTTGACCTTTCAACATGTTTGGTAAAGATATTAAAATGAAGAGGCTAAAGAATAAATATACCATTTATCAACTGAAGTTAAATCTGTTTTTAGAAATCTTATACAAAACCTCTCTGTATACATATGTTCTCTGTTAAATATGTGAGATAAAAACATATTTATCATTTAACACTGCAGTTCCCTCACTTAGCAATTCAAGCAACTGAAAATATCGCTTCAGAGAACTCGTTCAGATATTTGAAAGGCAGAATTTAGCTGGCAGGATGATGGTTTTTCCTTGGCAGGACTTTCCTTAGCCCAGCTGGAGTGTTAAAGGTCGAGAGAAATGTGGAGATGTTTACAGCGCAAATTATATACGAGCACAGAAGCCTGGGGAGCGCTTACAGGCTCCGGTGGGCCTGACTTCACTCATTAGTTAGAACTGCTGTGGCTCCATCGCTGTGTGGGCTTCAGCAGATCCGACAACAGCTCTTCACAAATAAAGCAGCCCCATTCATTTTCATCAAGAGCGCTGTAAAGGACGCGTCGCTGAAGAGGTGCTCAGATAGCTCCTCGGCTGAAATAACCTGAAGGTAGAGAGGGAACAGACCAGCTTCCTGCAGCTGCCACGTGAAGCTTCCCTTTCATCAAATGTTTGGTCTGCTCACAAACAACCATCACATTTAAGGTGCTTCTGTACCTGGATATAAAAAGCAGAAACCTCAATCTAAAGGCATTCCTCCTTAAAGTAATTTTTCTAAAGGACATTTGAAGTGTTAGATTAAATATGTTTACCATATGCAACGACCCACGTAGTCATCGGCAGCCTGTCAAGGGCTAATAAAGCAAACTGTTCTTCAAAGGTAGCCTGGGGGCTTTAAAAAGTTTGATCAAACGATTCATCTATCCATCATTAGCCGCTCATCCCAGTCCAGGCCACAGAGGAAGGACTCTATACAGAGTGCCCAGACCCCCACTCCCCCAGCTACATTTCCCCCCAGGGGGGCTTCTGGTGGGACACCGAGGTGATCCCAGACAAGCTCGAAGATGTAATCTCCAGAGGTGTGGACTCAAGTCACATGACTTGGACTCGAGTCAGACTTGAGTCATTAATTTTATGACTTTAGACTTGACTTGAAAAAATGTTCTAAGACTTGTGACTTGACTTGGACTTTTACACCAATGACCTGGGACTTGAATTGGACTTGAACTGGTTTACTTGAAAAGAATTGATATTTCACCCCAAATATAACATTTAACATACATATTATATAGAAAGTGTGCACCATTAATTCAATTCATTGATTCATTTATTCAAACCACACTCCGTACGTATGTATGCGTGAGCTGTAGCACAGCCGATCAAATTAACCAGATTAAAAAAAAAAAAAAAAACGCTCAAAAATGCTGCAAGGAATTATTTTTTTCAGGTACATAAACTATGAAGTAGTCAACAAAAAACCGAAATGCAACATGCAAAACATGCAAGATGAGAATCACAGACAGAGATGGAACAACTTCAACTTTGTCCGACAGTTAAAGTTGCATAAAGAACGATAGGTGGTGCTTCTCTTTTGCTACGATGAGATAGCTGACTTCATCTAACTAGCAAATCTTGTCCAGGCTACGTTGGTGATAGTTTTTTTTAAATGTGTATGATATTTTTGCCATGCGATTTTAAATCCGGCCCTACAAGCGCATCCAAGAATAACATGCAGCTTATCTCAGAACTGTCGGTGAAAATTATTCTTGGAGCTAAGTTTAATTGAGCTGCATTTTATAGAGGTGCAATTTCACAATTTGTGTATATTTTCTAAGTTCACTATTTCGTCATGTGTTGAGAAAAACACAGATTTAAAAATTACATGGTCTAATATTTACATTTAGCATATAACTGCAACATGCTTTTTTCCTTTTTTTAAAGACTCGAAAGGACTTGAAATTCAAAGTTTCAGACTTGAGACTTTACTGGGACTTTTACACCAGTGACTTGAGACTCGACTCGGACTTGCCTGACATTACTTGAGACTTGACTTGTGACTTGAGGATAAAGACTTGAGACTTACAAAACAATGACTTGATCCCAGACAAGCTCGAAGATGTAATCTCTCCAGGGTATCCAGAGACAGCCTCCACCTAGTTGGACATGCTGCGGAGGTCCAGTAGGTGTTGTAGTCACAGTTCTCTCCTTGTGACGCTCTGAGCTCCACCAAGAATCACTGCCTTAATGAGGTTTAGGGGTTCGTGTGCAAGTGGATCATAATATCAAGAGCTGGAAGGGTGATGACCCAGATTAAGCATAGTTCTGACGATCTCTAGGCTGCACAGACCAACAGACCATGATACCTGTCCTGGACAGGGTTACTGTGGCCCATCCTGGACCCTGTCCTGGGGGAGGGAGTCACATGGTGCACCTCTCCTGTGGGAGGTCTGTTTTCGGCTTTGTTGAGCCATCTCACTGACACATCTGTGCAACCAGGTGAAGTCTCTCAGCTTCATACATGAAACATTTTTCAGCAGCCAGGAAACAAATCGTGGCTGCAGAGTGTAAGTTCCTGCAGTCACGTGATGATTTTATCCTGACCACATGTCATGTCTGAATCACGTGACCTGTGTCGCCCGCAGGGCAGTAAAATTAAAGCTCAGATCAAAGATTTTGTGTGTTTTAACACTTTTACGTCGATTATATGCAGATTATATCCTGTTGGAGGTATTTTATTTCTGTTCGTGTCAGTTTCCTGTGGTGATATTGGTTTTTTAGGGCAGCTGAACTGTGCAGCTTAATGGGATAACAGAATGAGTGTGGCAAGCTTGTTGCTGAGCTACACTTTGATTTTTACATGTAGTGAGAAACTGCAGCTGTTGAAGTAGTTTTATAAATATTTCAGTGTGTTTTTAATGACCAAGCCACAAGTTTAACAAAATGTGCTGTCGTCTGTTTAGTTGTATTTTAAAGAAAAATTAGTCAGTATTTGTTTTTTAAGTGTAATTAGAATATTTCAGATTTTAATGCTGATGGAAAAACATGTTGTGCTGACTCTGGAAAACCAGGTTTCCAAAGTCAGCCGCAGGTTGCGTTAATAACCAAAATAATAATGAAAATGTTCATATTGCAGGATCCAAACACAGCTATGATGAAAAAGACGGGACGACAACAACTCAACAGAAAAATGTGACACATCCTGAGTTTGTGCTTCTTTTATGAGTTTATGTGCTGTCTGACATTTGCCAACAGGACATGGACGGTCTTGCTGCTTACTTTTACCGAGGGCCTTCACGGCCACGCTAGTCTTTTGCTTGGTTTCTGTTCATAGAGCAGAGAGGAGCAACAGAGCGGAGAAATCATTATCATTGTGTTACTGTAAGTGCGATAAAGTGTGTTAAACTTTTTAAAACCTCTTTCTTTGGATGCTACACAAACTTAGATCAAGTATTTAATGACGTTACTGCAAAATAGACCTCGGCCTGTCTTCAATGAGACTTCAGATCAGCAGCTGAGACCATAAACGCTTGAGGAGAGTGTTCACTGAGGTCATAGGTCACAGGGAGCAGACTTAGGTGTGTGAATTTGATAAGATAAGATAACCTTTATTAGTCCCACACGTGGGACATTTGTTTTGTCACAGCAGGAAGTGGACAGTGCAAAAGTTATGAAACAAAAATTAGAATACAATAAGAATAAATACAGTACACAACTGTACAGAATAGAATAAAATAAAATACTATATACAGTAGAATAAAATAGAATAAAATAAACAATAAGATAAAAATAGAATACAAATGCTATATACAACTGAGTAAAAATACAAGGATGCCAGAAAAGATTATTGCACATGTGTGCGTTTGTGTGTGTTTGATCAGTTAAAGTCTTTGTTGTGGAGTCTGACAGCAGTGGGGAGGAAAGACCTGCGAAATCTCTCCGTCCCACACCGTGGGTGCCGCAGTCTCCCACTGAAGGAGCTGCTCAGTGCTGTCAGACTTTCCTGCATGGGGTGGGAGATGTTGTCCAACAGGGATGACAGCTTAGCCGCCATTCTCCTATCACTCACCACCTCCACTGGGTCCAGAGGGCATCCTAGAACATCCTAGAACATCCTAGAACATTGATTGATTGATTGATTCTGTTGTATCGTTTAGTTACTTCCTGTTTTATTTTGGCATTCGGTTGTTTCCTGTTCTCCATGAGTTCTGGTTCCCTTGTCTTGTCGTCACTGATTTGTTCCCTCTGTGTTCCCCGCCCATTTCCTCTAGCTGCATTACGTTTAATATTTATTGCCTCAGTCTCCTGTTGCGTTGGTTGAGTCGTCCCACGTTGCTTTCCAGTGAATCTTAGATCTTCCTCCACGAGTTCTCTGTACGATTACTTCTCGAGGACGCTGGTTTGGACTATGTGTTAAACACAACTGTACCATAACGTCTACAGTCTGTATCCACAAACGTCGGACGTTGGGCCTTTTGCCTTTTTACAAACCAAAGAGAGGCTGACACCCGATTCACCCGAATCACAAACCGACCTCCTAGTTTTTGTTGTCGTGGCGACGATGGTCCATCAGGACGAGAGAAATCGAGATGCGAGTTCCTCATGACTCGGGTTGTGCTGATGGACAGTGATGTCAAAGTTACTGAGGACACTTCTCTAATCAACGAAGATTTTGACATCATTATTTTGAGGTTCATAATAAACTGAATCTTCTTTGCTCTACTTTTATGTCGCACCTCCACACAAAACTGACAGAATTATGAAATTGAGTAGAATATAGTAGAATTATAGGTCAAAGTTTTACCAAAATAAAGAGCCAATGAATGTTTTGACCTAAAACCATTATTTCTTTTGCGTTGGAACCACATTCTGCATTAAAGAAGGTGGACAGCGCTGCCATGGGGGCGCGTCAGCCTTCTCTGCCACCCAGTGGTGATGCCATCAGTCATTGGCGATGGCACAGGGGAACGATCAGATGATTGGACGATGGAGCAAGTCGCCTAACCCTCCTCACAGCTGGTTCTGACTCTGCAGAAAAGGTAAAGAGAAGCCCACTCCTGAAAAAACCTTTGGGATCTGGCTGATTCACACTTATGGCGAGGGGGGGGGGGGAATAACATTAGGCCAAATTATTTACGTCTCTAAATAAAACCAGCCACACTGGAAGACAGACTGAAACGGGCATAACGACACATATCCAGAAAATCTCTCCATCTTATGGGGGACCCTATGAACAGAACCATCAGTAGCATGGAACTACAGAGAGACTAAATGTCACACTTATCTTGATATAAAGTATAAAGTAGGTACGAGAGAGACTCCACAGGGAGGATGCAGAAGAGGATCTGCTAAAGAGTTTATTAGTGATTTAGAATCCCAATCTCCCTCCGTTCTCCTTGAACTGTATTGGACCGCAGAGACTGTATCTCAGAGCTCAATTGGTCACTGTCAGAGGCGACTGTCCAACTGAAATCAGGGTGGTGCTCAATATAATGGATTCCTATTGGTTTCTGACGTCCAGACAAACGACACTGGAGCTGAGAAAAATGGCTTATTGATGAATGTCTGAAACTGTGGTGAGTCTCAAGGTGTGACGGCAGCATGCACAGGGCCTCCTCATTATTATCGGTCTCTGTCTCTCACACACACACACACACACACACGCGCTCTCTCTCTCTCTTAAGGAACTTGTGAGGATATTTATTTGATTTAAAAAAAAGTCTTAATCATAAACTAAAAAGCCGTTAGTCTCCAGGTGAGATGTGAGCTGTGTATGTGCATGTTAATAAAGACTCGTGCTTTATAAAAGATTATGTCACTGCTATTAAACTCTTATTTTCTAGCTTAATTAGTGTTCTTGCTGCATCAAATCAAAATCCTTAAATTTCACTTTGCAAGAAACTCTGACTCAGACTCCTCTGACAGTCTGTTGAAGCTCACAGCAAACACATTATGGGTCAGATAATGGCTTTAAAAAGGCTCTAACAGCACAAGCAGTGCAGGGGCTCACTGCAGCTACAGCCACCTCCTCCCACCTGTCAGTTAAAGAGGCCACACCTTAAAATGCAAACTTTAAGGCTCACTACTAATTTAAAAAGGTGAGTTGCTGTCTGACATTTTAACACGGGAGTCTGTGGGGACTGCAGTTTTCAGTGTCTGCTGCACTTTTCAGTCCTGCAGGTTGCAGCTCGGTTTCACTCCTTGTCGGACCTTAACTGTGGCAAGAGATCTCTGGGTAGGCCCTGGAGTGGTTTTTCATGCCGCAGTACCGAATGCTATCATGCATAAGGTGTCTCTCGGAGTCGGTGGTCTTTACTCAGCTTATCTCAGCTGACACTTCTTTATGAGAAGAGCCTGGTTTGTTAGCTTTCCTGTGCCGGACCCCTTTGATTGAATAATGCCCAACCTTTTAGCAGAAAAAGAGCACACCGCTGTGGACATCATCTTCTATTATAAATCCTGTTTAACCCTCAAAATAAAGATAAAATCTGCCAAAACACAAAAATGTTCCTAAAACTAAACACTAACAACACATTTACACATTTATAAACATCTGATTCTAAACCAACATGTTAAATATTTAATGCAAACCCGTATTTCCACTGCCCGAAATTAAGAATAAAATTTGCTGCTCGTTTTACTGCTTTGTGCGCTCAGGCTGCTGCCTGCTTTAAAGACACATCAGCAGGTCTCGTGTCCTGGCATAAACATCTGTCTCGAGTGACCGCTTGTTGGGTCTCACTTCACTGCTCGATATGCTAATAAACATGTGCATTATTTCCATTTGCAAAGACCAAATGGCCAAATCCTGCAGAGCTGCCCACCTGTTGTTAATGAGAGCAGTGCAGAAATTAACCCACGCAAAAAGCATTTTAGCAAGGGCATAGTCATAAACAATAAACCTTCACAGACCTCTACTATGCACAGACAAACACGCATATTCAAAACTACCAAGGCTGCAGAGAGAGCGAGGATCGTTTCACAAGAGCTCCTGTAAACAGCTTCTTTATTGCTCTGTTGTTAATCACAATAAATCAATATTTTAATACATAATAAATCATTCTGGAAAGCATTTACATGCACATGCACATATCTCCCCTCCCTCGGCACAAATACAAACTAAATCTGTGGGAAACACCAAAATGAAACAGATCAATGTCCAAACGTTTTGTGGACACACCAACGAGGAAGACAACTTTCGAGGCACGCCTGTATTTACAGAAAATAGACCAAATTACATATTATCAGGGAGATGAAGGCGCTGTGATAGCATGTTTGCCACATAATTTAGTTGTAGTTTGCTTCACATATGAAAGACTGGATAAGTGCGGCAAAGAAAGAGGAGGTGATAAGGAGCGAACTGTCAGAGGGCGGGATGGAGGAGGTGCGGTGCAGTCAAGGAAGCTGGGTCGTAACTGTGCTGGTACACGCTCCCCTCTACAGAGGGCTAAACAGTACGTGACATCAAGTGTTTTTATAATCTGATATGAAACATCTTTCAAACACCAACCTGGGACCTCGTGACAGGTCTACGCTCGTTTTCTTTACGGATTCGACTTGTGCATTAGTCATCGTGTAGTCAGGGCTTCCTTACCACACTTTGTAATTCCACAGCTCTTCTGTTTCCTTATCATTATCTGCTCCTATGGGCTGCAGTAATATAATACATGCTCACATAAACAAGCTAAACTGCCCCAAGGCGTGCTGAATAAAACATGTGGATGTTGAAATTCAGTGAAATTCCTCTTTAAGTGCATTTGTAATTCCGCGCTAATTTGTTTTCCTAAACTTGCCCACCTTGTCTCTGCCCGTTTCTGACTGTGAGTAAGTGCAGTGTTTGTTCCCTGATAAAAATCCAAGCCACCCTTTGGGTGTGCCGAGCGTTACCGCCACGCGTGCTCCCGAGTTTCAATTACACTGATGTAGAATTCATTTAAGGATATGAGAGAGCAGCGATGCCGACTGCTGGGCGCGTTCCTATGGAATAATGGCAGATTTAATAATGTCAGGAAACAAACTGGAAGTGTGGTTATCTGAACATCCTGCTGTTGTCGTGCGGCCCAGTCCGGCTCTCGAGCACTGGAAGACGAAGAAGACGCTCCGCAGCGTGTGCTCCACGCCACATAAATCCTTTCAGCATCATAATTAAATGTCAGACGGTGCGTTATTAAAACCGGTGACGGTAACATTTTATGATCCATATCATAGATTCTGCTCACTGTTACCTGCTCACACGGGTCCACAAAAGGATATCGGGCACGCTCGATTATTCAAATGTTTCTGACTTTATGGTATTTGTATAATTCATAGACTGCACGTCACGTCCTCGGGCGTGTGTGCATGTTTGGGTAGTCTGCACCGTTGCCGCCTGTGGACAGTGTTCACCCCATGAATCAAAACGTGACACGTGATGATTTGTATACATACATGAATACCAATATAGCACGAGAAGCCCCAGTGCCTCCGCTTCCTATATATATATATATACATTTATTTCTGCAGCTCCTACATTCTTAACTAAAACGCAACCGAAAGAAAATGATGATGATGAAAAAAATGTGACTTACCTCTTTTGTAGCTCATGTATTATTTGTCACCTTACATACGAGGCTGCAGTCTTTGATCATTTACACCTGAACTAAAGGAATAAATAATGTAGAGATCAAATGCTATGACTCCATATGTGAAACTCCGCGTATGGGGATGAAAGAGAAATTCCCCTTTGATAGTCCGCTCGCAGTGAACACACACTGTTTTATTTCCTGTTTCCGAGCTTAAGAGACAATAGAGATAATTTCATCAAGGAACCTAAACGACTTTGCCATAGTGAACACCTATCCGGTCTTTAAGGCTGACGTCATTAGCTGTTTCTGGGTCCAAACTCCGCTTCAGGTCCCAAAGTCAAACGAACACTGTGGCATCACTGAGAGTTAAAAACTGTCTAAATTCTTTCATCTTTAATAAAAGGATCCACATTGCTGCTTTACCAGGTGTAACAATTAAGTTTAACATCCAGACATCCATGAAAACAAAATGTATGTATATGTATATGTATAATGTAAGTTAGCAGGAAGTTAGCTCGCTAGCTTCCACCTAAGCATGATATAGCATGCTCTGACTGAGAGATTTCTCAGTCAGAACATACAGCTCTGCTACCACTTCCAACATAAATGAAGACAGAAAACTAAACAGCAGTGACGTTTGTAGGGTTACTGAAGTTGGGCTAGCTGGTATATAATGATGTGCTACGTGATCGCTAGCGTTGTTAGCATAAACACAGTGAAGCTGGAGGATGAAGGCTAACTTTCTTCCACTTGATAAAAGTTAACGTGAGGGTTCCTGATGGTTAGAGACAAATGCAATATATATAATATTTAATATAATTCAAATATCCAGTCAGAAGCTTTTTGAGGTGCAACTTGCTAAGGGCCATTTAACCAAACACTAGTGCAGTTATATGTACAAGTTTTAGCCTGTATGTATCCCTTTGAACCTGCGTGGGTTTTAACCATCAGTCCATTTCCTTCTGCTTATCCAGATCTGTGTCACGTGGCAATTAGATTGGATAAGATTAGATTAGATAGAACTTTATTCATCCCTAGGGTGAGTTCCTCCAGGAAATTCAGTATAAGAATTAATTAGATCAATTTGTTCAACCACTTTCCAACCGATAGGAAGGTGGTTACTGGCAGTCTCTCGATGAAACTGTTTGCAAAGAGGTATATGGTACAAAAACCTTTGGTCTCACTAAGCAGTAGTGAAACTGTCAAAAGTGCAGCTCAAACCAGAAGCAGTAAAAAAAACATGCTGTTTGCACACTTTTACTCTCACTGTGATCGTTCTCCTTTTCTGGTTTATGTGACATTTTTTCCACTTTCACTACCACTTAGTGAGTTTTCAGACACGTCAACCTCCAGTCGCCAGATGACTACTGACCGGTCTTTAGGCCTCGAAGACTGAGGCCTTGTGACCTGATGTAAGCTCTATTTGTTTAACTGGTTTCGTATATTACTAGCAACTTTAAATGGTAAATGGTCTGACTCATATATAGCGCTTTTCTACTCTCCCGGAGTACTCAAAGCGTTCTATACAACATGCACATTCACCCAGTCACACCCATTCTCACAAGCACTACCTCTATACATCGGAGTATGAATTTCTAACTACATTCATACTCCGATGGATGCATCGGAGAGCAACTTGGGGTTAGTATCTTGCCCAAGGATACTTGGCATGCAGACTGGAGGAGCCTGGGATCGATCCTCCAACCAGTAGGTGACCTGCTCTACCTCCTGAGCTACAGCCACCCAACTTTAGCCTAACGCTTTACTAAGAATGTTTTACGTAAATGGTAAATGGCCTGTATTTGTATAGCGCCCAAAGCGCTTTACACAACCAGTCATCCACCCATTCACGCACTGGCGATGGCAGCTACATTGTAACCACAGCCACCCTGGGGCGCACTGACAGAGGCGAGGCTGCCGGACACTGGCGCCACCAGTAGGCAACGGGTGAAGTGTCTCGCCCAAGGACACAACGACCGAGACTGTCGGAGCCGGGGCTCGAACCGGCAACCTTCCGATTACAAGGCGAACTCCCAACTCTTGAGCCACGATCGCCCCATAAGGTGCGATAACCGACACGTCATGTCTTAGTGAGCCTTCCTTCAGCCAACGTGCCACCACGCCGAGTTTATGCTAAACAGTTTCCTGCAGTCACCGATGCCATTTTCACATCATAACTATTCACGCTGCCACAGTTTTACTGGCATGAGAGTTTCTCTTTCAAAGCTCAGTACAACTCTTATCCTGCCACAGTATATCACTCAGTGTAAGCCTCGCTCTCCTCCTCATTACAGCCTCTCATAAGGTCAGGCAGGCCCTCAAGAACAATATGGCAAGAGAAGACAGATGGGGAGAGACAGGCAGCCACTCAAACAGACAGGCAGAGCTGTGTCAAAACTGAAAGCTGCAGCTTTGCCATTCCGGCATGAGGAGCCATAAATGGGTCTCTTAATTAAGGTCCCTTAGCCCCGTGCATGTCGCCAAAGGCTGGTGCTGCTGCTGACATCCAGCTAATATGGTTTTTATAAGGGCCTGGAGAAGGATAGTGAGGGATAAGAGAGGCACAGAGGAGTGAGGGAGACAAAGGAAGTGCACATCCTGATGGGCCACGTAAAACATGGAATTCTTTGAAATAAAGTCCGAGCATCACTCTGGTGATGCTGCTGAAATCACTTTGAGCCCCCAACTGCTGTCACCTGCCTCTGCATAGCCGTAGTTAATTTATCAGATGGTAGCTTTACCTGGCAGAGATACACCGGACCTCATTCCTGTTCACTTTTTGAGTTCAATTCAATTCAATTCAGTTTTATTTATATAGCGCCAAATCACAACAAAAGTTGCCTCAAGGCGCTTCATAGATACAGAGAAAAACCCAACAATCATATGACCCCCTATGAGCAGCACTTTGGCGACAGTGGGAAGGAAAAACTCCCTTTTAACAGGAAGAAACCTCCGGCAGAACCAGGCTCAGGGAGGGGCGGCCATCTGCTGCGACCGGTTGGGGTGAGAGAAGGAAGACAGGATAAAAGACATGCTGTGGAAGAGAGACAGAGGTTAATAACAGATATGATTCAACACAGAGAGGTCTGTTAATACATAGAGAGCGAGAAAGGTGACTGGAAAGGAAAAACTCAATGCATCAGTTGTTGAGAACTTTCTGAGAGTCGTCGTCGCTTTGGCGCATCAAGCGCGGCTGAACGCGGTGAGCTAAACAAGCTCTGTGGAGCGGGAATGCAGAGAAACGTACTCGTAGCAGTGGCTGGCGCTGCTGTACACTCAGCACAAAATCATGAGACTGTCAAAGGTGCTGACAGATGAGCCACACACGTCTCAGTGCTGATGACAGAAATGTTTACTGTGAATAGATAACAGATGCGATGCTGAATTATTTATTTCAATAATGTCTTCCATTCCTGTAACGACACCGCTGACGGCCGCAAGCAAGAGATGTACAGAGAGATGGAGGGCGAGAGACATGCGCTGTCAGCTATAGATGTGCCATTGTCACTCCTAATAAACCATGGCAGCCTGGTGACTAATTAGCCATAATTTTGCTCATTGGGGCTTTGAAAAATGTTTGAAAATCTTGCCCGAGTCACAGTCTCTCTGCCAGGAGGAATGTCACAGCCAGGCTGGGTCTAAGCGATGCTGGCACGGCATCAAGAGAGGCTGGCGTGTCGTCGAAAAGCTCCCCGAATGCCCCCAGCCCTGCAAGAACTCGACAACAGAAAACTTCAGGGACAGCGCGGTTTAGTCTTTGGCCTCGATGACCTTGATGGAAATGAGGAGGAGCTCGTTGGTATGAATGCTGTCTGAATGCGTCCCCAAGGCTCGTAACACGTGGAACTACTTTCAGGAAGTAGCCACTTAGTAATGCAAAGGTTATCACTACGCAGCTCAACAGTCACGCCAAATACGAGGCAGTCGCAGGGAGGGGAGGCAGCTTTTAGAACGACGTGCTCTGTGGTCGGATAATCAAGTACATCTGCAAATGTGCCTCGAATAGCAATTCCACAGATTGTTTCCACACCTAGTTTTGTGGTCCATAAATATGTCTGCTTCACAATCTAAATATCTGTGACAGCAATAATGAAATAGAGTTTAAGACGAGGCTGTAAATAAGGATTTCGTAGCTCTGTTTGCTGCAGCGTGCGCTGGATATATCTCTGGGGGGCAGAATGTGATATTGGTTACAGCAAGACAATATTTATGGGGTGGTTATATATCACCAGGTAGTGTAAAGACTTTCCAAATGTTTATGGCATTTAAAGGTCAGCGAGGCTAAGAGAAAAAACAAAAATAGCGTGCCCATGTTTACCCGTATTTTAGCTGACTAGACCAAAAACTGTAGCTCATGCAGACTGAGCATTAATAAGTAAGTAGTTAAAAACCATCAGGCTGATGTAGATTCAACTGAGTCACATGAAAAGTTCCCTGAACCTCGCCTAAAACCATAAATTTCACTGATCTTTACTTCAAAGTCATCTCCTCGTGCACCTGTGGGGCGCTCTAAGCTTGACTGCTTTTATAAAATCCCTCAGTAAAAGTTTTGGCCTCAGTTACAGGCCCAGCTGATGACCCCCGACCCCGGAAATGCGTACTCCCGGACCAGCAGGCGAATTGTTGCTGGGTGAAATTAGTTGCAAAGATTGTGCTGCACCACCAACCTTGCTATTGCTTTGATTGCTAGCAGGTTGCCATGGTCACCCACAGTTTACATGCTTTGAGCTGCTGTAAAACTTTAACTGTATGGAAATGGAAAACATTCACCTTCAAAGTAAAAGTTGCATCTTACTGCCACAAGCAAAAGGCACAGCTTTTAGTTTGAAGGTGAGCGGTCTCCCACTCTTCCACCGCGAAACGACTAATAACTGCCAACAGTGTCCACCAGTGGCCTGCAGCTGCAGAACACTCCTTTTCCCACAGTGACCAGTGGTTTCCAGATGGTTGCTGACCAGTCTCTGGGTCCGTGTGACTGGGACCTCTTCCAGTGTCCAAAATGATCCGAGGCAAATGTGTTGAATGGTGCAGGTCATGAATAAAGACTGTGCATCATATGTGTCACAGAAAGAGCGAGGGACTGAGATGCTTGTTGTTGGATTCTGTGGAGTTGGACGTGGTGACGGCACTTCTTTATTTTGACATTCGGTTTTACTGGTTTTACTGTGGTTTCACAATGGGACACGACTGCAGCTTACTCTACCAACTATGATTTATTTTTTTTGTCTTATTCAGATTTTTGAGTAACTGATAGCATCTATAGTTATTTTTCACACTTTTATTTAATGGAAACATTTGATAACTTTTACATTTTCTGTCACTTCCACTCAAATAAGACTGAAATGAAAGTGCTCAAGGTTACAGACAGAGCTTTTATGCTCAAATAAAATCCAATTAATAACAGATGTGATAAAGCCCACCTTATCTGACATTTTCTACAAGCCTGTATCACTTTGTAATTACCAACACACTCTTTGGCTCGTGCCATTGTGTGTTCGGCTCTGTGTTGCTTGTGTATTCAGAGTTGACGGAGCTCAGCTGGTTGAGAGGATGTTGGCTCTAAAAAACGCTGAACAACAGTAATTTATACTTTTGTGAACATATGCACCGGCAGAACTGTTCAAATGAGTGACGAGGACGCTACATCACAGCCAGAAATGTGTATTTATACTTAATGTTTCAGAGAAGCCTCCATATGATGGCTTTATGCTGCTGTAGGTGCCAGTACCCCATGTGGGACAGTCACGCGATGCAACTGGAAAGCAGCCCATCGTCCCCGGCTTGGACTAATGAGACAGATGAATCCAGACAGCTCAACAGTCACCGGTTACAGCCGAGCTGCCCCAAACCTTCTGATTCTGGTCTCCGGATCAACAACTTTTGGTGCCCACAACAATTGTTTTTTTGAGAATCATTTACACCATAATACTGCGTCACCCAGCTAAGCTGCTGTGTTTTCAGTGTGACTGGTTTTCTGCTGGGATTCGGGGTTGCCACCACACACTCGCTCCATCTTTGTCTGTGTCACCGTGTTACCACAGCTCACTGCTTTAAATAACCAGGAGATGCAGTTTTCTGACTGCAGCATGTGGGCATCGTCCCGAGGCAGCAAAACATAAAAAAATGTTTGTTTTGTTTTTACTTTTAAACTACATTTGTTATCCTTTTGTTCCCTTGATTTTATGGATGTTAATGTTATTACCATTATTATTCTTATGATAAATTATTTGACATTCAAGCATTTCAGGAGCAAACCTCCGGGTGCCGAACCTCCCCATCGCTCATCGGCTCCTGCTCCCTTTGCTCCCTATGTGCCATCAGACTGCATCACTCCTGCAGTCACAGATGATTTCAACACAGTTTTTTCAGAGTTTTATGCCAAAACGATCTGGGAACTATTTGTTAACCCTCCCCATCGTAATCTGTATTTAAGTTGAACACTGCCTGGAGCGAGACATGGTGTAATTAGACTCATAGGTGAGAGACTTTGTGCAAGCCTAGCAAGACTTTGGCTAATTAAAATCTGGAGTTACTCCAATTAAAAGGAACAATGTGCCAGTCTAGCAACTGTGAGGCCCCCAGAGTCACCAAAACGGTTATTCAGATTTATGGCTTCATTTAGGTTATTAGATTTTGAGTGAAACGCTTTTTTCCTCTCAAATATTCATTAAAAGCTGATGTAGGTAAAATCTCTCAGAAAAGTGGATTAAATGAGAGTAATTTCAAACCGGAGAAGTGACGGGCTTCCCATTGGTCCTCTTTAATTTTCCAAACTCCCAGAAAGTGATCAACAGGGTGGAGGAGAAGTTTTCTCAGCTGTACCACTCCACACAAGAAGAAGCAGTGAGGACACAGTTTAAATATGATAGATTTCAGTTTGAGCACTAAAACACATCAATCTGGGACAGAACAGTTTACTAAACTGAACACTAAGACACTAAAGTCTAAGACTGATCAGGGACAGGATGAAGCCCCCGAACACTTAAACTACAGCCTGTAACTCAAACACTCATTTTCCTGCATAAACCCCACGTTTCAACCCTCAGGCTGCAAAAGCTCTGACCTCATCAAAAAAGCAGATGGAAGAAGCACCTGAAAACAAGCAAACACACAAACAAACCCAGCAAAACAGAGACTAAATAGGAAATATCCGTCTAAAAATAGCTTATGGTGCTGATCAAACGTTGCAATGAACAGAGCTGCATTAAGTTTGGCCCAAGTCACCTGCAGGTCATGTTCTGGAGCAGGTCCAGACAGCGGTGGCGAACTTGTGCCTCCCTGATGGAGCTGGAACTCCTGCACCCTGTGACAGAGCTGCCTCCCAGTTTGATTTTTATTTAGTGGAGGAACTCGGCCACTGACCCCAAAGAAATTTAGCATAGCCTGGCTCTGATGCCGAGTCACACAAATCTGAGTTTTGTTTTTGAATGAATAATTATTATAATAATTATTATCAATCTCGGGGTCTCTTCAGCAGCGTCTTTGTCCTGTCTTTCTCCCCTCAACCCCAACCGGTTGTTGGGCTTTTCTCTGCATATAGGGTCTCAATATAAAGTGCCTTAACCCTTTAAGACCTACCATAGAACCAAGTCCGCCAGAGCTTATATTATATTTTTACATGCTGTGGAGCCATTTTTGGGAGCATTTCAAGTTGCTACACATCAATACAACCATTATAGCCCAAATTTTAATAATATGTCTGCATTAAGTGCATAGAAATTACATAAATTGCAAAAAAGTGCAATAAACTACAAAAAAATTGAAAATCATTTTTGTTTTTTTAACATATATTTCTAGTTAGAGAAATTTAAGAGGCTTATCCCTCAAAACTGTAAATACAAAAAAGTTGCACAAACTAGTTTCCCCCCACAGGAAATTTATTTTGAGTGTCTTCATAGTTTTATTTTTGAAATACACCAATTTTTATACACTGCAGGAAAACGAAAATAAATATTATAATGCAAATTTGCAAAAAAGCAGCATATGCATCAAAATAAACTATTTTCAGCGTTTCAATTTGACTTCTAAGCATCCCAGAAACCACACAGAAAGTCATAAAGTCAAACATAACTTTTAAAAACACCACTATAGGCTTACAAGGCACTGATGGTAAAAAACTACATTTCTGCGAAAATTACGTCACTTCTGGTCTCAGGTGGGTCATGGCGGACATGCAAAAGTTCGCACTGACGTCTATTCCAACATAGGAAGTGTTATGAACAGCTGATTGGATCGGCAAAGTGTGTTTCTGGAATATTATGTTTTTGTTGCTGCAAACGCTTTTTATGCAGTTTTTGCAAAGTTATATGTGGAAGGAAACTGTGACCGAGGACAAGCTGATGGCATAAGATGTAAGTACAACTCCTCCGGTTTCATATGCAAAAAAAATGATTGCGCTAGCTCACGTGGTTGCAGAGCTACCGGGATTTAAAAATAGTTAGGGAAAACGGAGCGTGCCCACTCTGACCGGCTTTAAAGGGTTAAAGCTGCTGTTGTTGCTATGTAAATAAAATTAAATTGAAACTAAAAGCTGAGTTTGGTAAAGCTTTCTACTTTCTACTGGACTTTAATAAAGACGATAGTCACAGATGAAGGTGGATCAGAATCGCCTTGTTATGGATGGTTACGCCTCACTTCTTTACAACCAGAGGCGCCCCCTGCTGGCCATCGGGAAGCTTGCAGCTTTTAGAGATCAGCGCTAATATGACTAATTTATCTTGAACATGTTTTGTATGATTCAGATAACTCTAACTACAAGATGCAAAAAATGAATGTTTTTTGTTTCTGCTGAGTGGAAACTGGGTGGATTTTGTTTATGTGTATAAACCCAGCAGTGGGTCTGTCATCTATCATAACAGACTTGCATTTAATTATTATGAGCTACATTGTTGGGAACAACAGAAACTGTATCAAACTGATGAAACGTTCACGTGTTATATTAAAAGCAGCGTCTTCAGTCAGTTCAGCCGTAACCGTGGCAGAGCTCGCTTCTTTAACAGAGGTTATTAAGGGTGAACGGACTGCAGCCCAAGACTGCTCGACAAATCACTAATCCTGCCTCATAACGTGCAGGCTCCACTGTCATGACAAAACCAGCACAAATATGAATCATAAACTCTGGACATGCCGAAGAAAATCATTGTGCAGGAGATTTGGATCTTTAATACCCAAGCCCGTATTGACTGAGCAGGCAGGTGCGTTACCCCTGAGAGACGCTGTGCTGGCAGCAAAATCATCCCGCATTTGTCTTACTTTGGCCTCCAGATGCTCCAAAAGGGGAAAAATCTGCAGCACTGCTTGCTTTGCAGAGGTTTCGTGATCTTTATGGAAATACCGATCGTGTCACAGTTAAAGGGATTATCACCTTTCATTTGCACGACAAAAAAAGCAGTTTCTCCGTTTCTCCGAGTGGAGGCGTCTGTATGTGAGGGTGGAGGCCATGCTTATTTTTCTTCCCCTGGTTTATGCATCACCCACAGAGATCACAGCGCTCATTTAAATACTGTTTGTCCTCGCACACACGTTTAACTTTCTCCTCTGAGAGCATCAGTGAAAGTGTGGAGGGCTTTAACATCTGAAGGAAATAAGAGGTAGGTTCATGGTGATCGGCAGCGCATCAAACAACTTGTCCTCCAACCTGAAGCTAGTTCCTGGGATGCAGCAGCAGGTAGTGCTGAGGTTGTTACTCAAAAAAGTAAATCTGTCCTCTTTTTAAAAATGAATGCGTTTCTTTCTACGTTACACTACATGTTACTCCAGGACATCAAAATAACACTATGTTTCCCAAACGTTCCCGTAACAAGAAAATGTAACGCTGATCTGAACGAAATAGTGCTCAGAAAAATGTGATTTGTTCTTTCATGTTGACATGATGACATCACGTCAAGTGATTGGCTTATTTCACCACATCCTGGACTGAGATGTGCTGAGAGGTCATCTGAGTACAGTGTCAGTTGGAGATGGTACACTGTGCTGATAAAGGGAGGCGTGGTCGGGTGGGCTGCGGCGTTTGAACGATGCTCGGTGGGTCACCTAAAACCACCTTTCTTCCACCGTCTGATGCTCGATTTGATTTCAGCAGAGGGTCTGGACCGTGTCTTCTTGCTGCAATGTGATTGGCTGATTAGATATGTGTGTGATGATGATGATGTGAAACTGTGTCCACGTGTTTGACACGTCAACTCCTTCCTCTCTGTAACCCCTCCTTCCTCTCTGTAACTCCTCCTTCCTCTCTGTAAACTCCTTCTTCCTCTCTGTAACTCCTCCCTCCTCTCGGTAACTCCTCCTTCCTCTCTGTAACTCCTCCTTCCTCTCTGTAACTCCTCCCTCCTCTCTGTAACTCCTCTCCCTCTCTGTAACTCCTCTCCCTCTCTGTAACTCCTCCTTCCTCTCTGTAACTCCTCCTTCCTCTCTGTAACTCCTCCTTCCTCTTTGTAACTCCTCTCCCTCTCTGTAACTCCTCCTTCCTCTCTGTAACTCCTCTCCCTCTCTGTAACTCCTCCTTCCTCTCTGTAACTCCTCCCTCCTCTATGTAACTCCTCCTCCCTCTCTGTAAACTCCTCCTTCCTCTCAGTAACTCCTCCCTCCTCTCTGTAACTCCTCCTTCCCGTCTCTAACTCCTCCTCCCTCTATGTAACTCCTCCCTCCTCTCTGTAACTCCCCTCCCTCTCTGTAAACTCCTCCCCCCTCTCTGTAACTCCTCCCTCCTCTTTGTAACTCCTCCTTCCTCTCTGTAACTCCTCCTTCCCGTCTGTAACTCCTCCTCCCTCTATGTAACTCCTCCCTCCTCTTTGTAACTCCTCCTTCCTCTCTGTAACCCCTCCTCCCTCTCCGTAACTCCTCCTCCCTCTCCGTAACTCCTCCTCCCTCTCTGTAACTCCTCTTTCCTACATGAGCTGTGCAGATATGTTTCCAGGACCATTTTTCACCTGCACCTTTCATCTGAGGGGAAACTTTGTTTTTGCCTCAGTGTTTTTCACTTTTGCTAACTTTTTTAAGTCTTTCTAGGCCTCCTGCCCATTTCCCCTCACTTCACTCCTCTCGCCTCATCCACCGGTGTTCAGTGTCAGTCTGCCAGAAAAAAAAGAAACTCTTTAATTAAGTTGACTGCTCTGGAGACTTATCCTCTCATCAGAGTCTTCTCCCTCTCTTTGCAGCGCTCTCAATAATGTATTCCTCTCTCTCTCTCTTCTCATTCACAGTATCCCTTCTCTTCCACCTCCACTCATTCACTTCTCTGCCATCACTCTCATGCATCCTGCTTCTCTCCCGTCTCTCCGACTCTCCAACCCACTCACATTCCCATCAGGCAAATTCAAGCATTCTTCTTCTCTTCTCTCCCACTTTCTCCTCGTCTGCTCTGCAGCTCTCGTATTCCCAGAGCTCTGATTGGCACGCAGCAGATGTTAGACAGCTGTTGCAGAGGAGATAGGTTGCTCATTTTTGCCTGTTCAGCCTCCAACCCCGTTACCTCGCCTGCTCCCCGTCCGTCTCCATCTGTCTGTCCAGCTTTCTGTCTTTACTCTCAGAGGAGAGCAGGACCCGTCCTGTCTCTTTGACCCTGAATCTCACTCTGGTGCTTTGTTGTTTGGCATCAAGCCTTCCACACACACACACACACACACACACACACACACACACACACACACACACACACACACACACACACACACACACACACACCTGTGTGCTTTTCAAGGTGAATTGCCAAAGTTGATGCTCGTGTTGCAGGCTGGCTGCTGGAAAAGCAGCATTGATTTCTCTAAACTTTTTTTCTGACATCGCCGCAGACCTGAGGTGAAAAATGACATTTCAGAGACATTTCTGAAAAATCACCACGACAGTCAGCGCGTGGTTGCTCGGCTGAGGTCGGCACATTTTCCCACTCGAGCACAACTCTGGATCGGTGTTGGACGTAACACATTATTGCAATCACACCTTTTTTAAATGCAGAAATTTAACCTGTCAGGTTACTAAATTCAGTAATCACATTACAGCTACAATTATTAAATGGACCCAAGAAATTAAAAACATATAGTTTCATATTTTCTGTTTATCAGTTTATTTTGAAAATACAAGAATGAGGACGGAGGATGCAGGAGCTCAAACAAATATTCTGTCCCGGGTTCAACGATGTCGTTTTTCCACAGTCACGGTGGGAAAACTCAACACTGTCACACTTTGGAAAATGTAGCCTTTGGAGCTCCACCACAGTCCATAAAGCATGAGGATGTAATTCTGGACGTCCCGTGTTTGAATATTTGATTCCATCCTTTCAAATAAATCAATATTATTTTAATTAAACGGCATTAAGTTTTTTTCACAAGCCAATAAACTGTGAGCCACTCTAATCTGAGGTTGTTGGTTTGGACAGTAAATTATTATCAATAATAATTAAGGTTTTCAGCAGTGCGAAAACTGGTCTCGTAATAATGTCAAGAAGTTTTTATGCCTTAAATAAAATAAGATATATACGTAATCTACACTGACTTTGACCTTTGACTGGACCTGAGACTATTTATTTATCGTTAAATATAAAAAAATCTAATTTTCAAATACAATCAAAGGTTTTAGTTTATTTTTTTTCGACAGATGCTGTTTGCAGGTAGAACCAGTTTCTCAAATGGAAACCAGTGAGCAGTTTATTTTGAAAGATGTGTTTGTTTTCTTTTGAATATTTATTATTGCTGATTAATATGACAAAGGTATTTCTTATCAGATTACTGGATTATTAAAATAATCAGCTTGTCAGAGTCTCTAAGCTGACCGGATCCCTGATCGAACGATGGAAGTGTCGCTTTTTTCCTCTATTATTTCTGATGACTGAAATATACTTGAGACCTCGAACACCTGAAAACATTGGTTTTAAAGGAGAACAGACTCAATTGTTTTCTCATCAAAGGTTAGATATGAAGATCAACAACTCTCATGCTTGTACAATAAATTTAGGCGTGCAGCGAGCAGCTGACCAGCTGTCATAAAAAGGATTTCCAGCCTGCCCTGATTTAGCCACGCCACACTGAGCCGAGCCGAGCCGTGCCGCGACAACATGTGTTTCCATTACAGCGTCACTGCAGGAGGCCAAGCTGTGCTCAGCAGCATCAGCGACCATCAGTGGACGTCAGTTTCCTCCTCTCAGGTGTTTCTGGCAGCTAAATTTGTGTCTGTGCTGAAGATGTGTCTGTTCAGCTGCCGGGACTTTACAGCTTCCACCTGAATCTGTTCTGAGGGGATGAAATAGTTTTCCTAGAGTTTCATTTGGAGCTCGGTCCTCTAAGGGTTCCTAGTCTGTGGGGGAACGTCAGCAGAAATGCAGCTTTGCTAACGGCGAGTCGGCCGAGCCCGTCTCTGACCTGGTAACAGTGATTTTCTCTGGGTGTTTGTTCTTAGGTCAAAGCAAATCGATTGTGTGCAATATCTGCAGTACTGCACTGAAATTAAAGCTGGGACATGGATTATACTCATAGTAAGAATAGAAACAATAATACATGAAAGCAAAGTGACAATCAACAGAGAAAAGCAAGAAAATTTGAAAAAATGGAACCAAATCATCTTTTAATGTTACAGTTACAGCAGAATGGAATCAGCTGTTTTGTGTGGTCCTACGGTGGCTGCTATGGGACAAACACGTTTTAGAAGCCCTTTAACAGCTGCACCTCGAGCTATCAGTTCACCGTTTACCTCAGCTGGGTGACGAGCGCCCACCTTCATCACTCTGGAGGAGTCTGAGAGAAGCAGTGAAGCAGAGAAGCTCACGTCTGACTGATGACAGTGATACTGAGGCGAGCTCTGCTCTGTTCAAATATGGTGGGGGAACATGGTCGCTCCCAAAAACCACAAACCTGCTCTTATTATTAATGCATTAAAAATACACAAGTTTATGAGAATATATCTGTTTGTTGGAAGACACCATCCTATGTATATTTATGAGTCTCCTTTATTAAAGCTCATACAGGGGACAGTGAAAGCAGAGCAATATTAATGAGGCTGTACAACACTTACTTTACCATAACACTGCAGTTCCTCCTTAGTACGACTAATGAACCATAATGACACTACAGCGCACAGAGAGTCCAAGTGCTGCAGTCTCAGTGCAGTTAAGTGGCAGCGATGCGGTTTTATCAGAATTTACTGCTCCGCTCTCGTGGAGGTGCCGTGGGTTTAATTTAACGAAACATCTGTGTTGGGAGGCGCCCGTTTGATAACCCCTATACCAAACTAATTACACACACACACACACACACACACACACACAGGAACTGGCAGAAAAGATGAGGAAATGTGTTCATCTGAGTTTAATAGAGCAGCACAAAAGGTGGTTGCATAAGAAGCTGATGTAAAGGCTGATTCACAATGAAGCGCACCAAAAGAGTATATCGATACAGAATCTGAGTGCATTCACTCTTTACAGGAAGGAAGCGCTCTTTCTGGTGAGAGGCGAATGAATTATTCATCAGGAGAATTTTAAAGTGAACTCGGTGTTTGCTGTTTAACATGTCGGTTAACTTAGCGTGCCGTTTTTTCCTTCTTTCATTCTTTGCTCTGATTTTCCTGAAGTAGAATAAACTAGATGTTTGCTCTGTGTTGGTTTATATGTCAGTGTCATTGTCCGAATCCTGGGAGTCTGTTCAGCTTCAGCTCATTCTCACCCCTAGTGCAAACTGTGTGTTTCCCTCTGGTGTGGCTAACTTACAGCTAGGGATGCACCGATACCGATACTGGTATCGGGTATCGGGGCCGATACTGTAAAATGTGTGTGTACTCATACTCGTAAAAGTTAACCGACACCATGAACCGATACTAACTTATTTTATTAATGAGAGGGTGGCTTGTCATTTCTGTTGTAGTTTTTTAGATTGGCCACTAGGGGGCCAATTATTATTTTATTTATTATTTATTTAATAATTATTATTTTGTTTGTTTGTTTACAATATGGACACTCTGCAATAATTTAACAGTTTATTTTATTCTCAAACCTAATTTGTATTTATTTTATTCCAAACAGAAGTGTTTATTTATTATTCTGAAAGCTCGAGACAGTGCCAATAGTTCAGTGATATTTTGTTAAATTACAATGTGGAGACTCCGCAATAATTTAACAGAAGTGCTTATTTTTCACTTGAAATTTTTTTGTGGTCATTTTTATTAAGATTTTATTTTTTATCGACAGAGAATATAATAAAACCTGTCTTCCAATTCATTGTATTTGTGTGTGTGTGTGTGTGTGTGTGGTAGAAGTATTGGTTTTTTGTACTCTGTATCGGCAAGTACTCAGATCCAAGTATCGGTATCGTATCGGTTTGAAAAAATTGGTATCGTTGCATCCCTACTTACAGCTAAGGTGCTGTGATGCGAGTGAGCATCAGCCAACCTTTCCTTACCTTAAGTGTTTTTCAGTGCCAAAATCTAAGGAGCAAGTGGAGTATAGAATAAAATAGAATATAATAGAATAGAATAGCACTTTATTGCCATTGTAAGAGAGGAAGCAGAAAAAGAACCTGAGGGTAAGACGTGATGTCCTAAATGATGCAAACCCGGGTCATTTGGCTGCTCAGCGTCCAGCAGCGAGGAGGTAAAATCTTATTTCCTGTTATGACTCACAATTTGGATGGCTCATTTCAGTTTATTTAGTTTCTGTTTTTCTAATTGTTATGCTGCTGTGTGCAGAAGTCTTGAGCCACCCCCAGGTCTTTATATTTAATGACTTTCTGCTCAGTTTCTGGAGCAATAACTCTTCAACTTTTCTGAAAGTCTGGCAGATTTTTTCTCCTGAACATTTTCAAATCGTTGTCGAGTCAGAGCCGTAAAGGTTTCTGACATGTTGGAGACTTCCACTGGTCTACAACACCCGAGTATAAAATGACAGCTGTACTATATCCAGTACAAATAATTAAGCGGTGCTTAAAAAGTATTCAAAGCATCCGGAGCCGTGGGCTAAGCTCTTTGCTCGTTTCTTTGAGGCCTCGAACGCTTCCAGGATTACACGTTTTCTCCTGATTAAAGATCAAATACGGAAAATGATCAGAAAAATGCTCCCTGACGTCCCGTCTAATTTCCAGGAAGAAACACCTCGACATCCATTAATCAGCTTCAGATTTTCCATTTTGATATGATTTCGCTCTCACGCCAGTGGTTTTAATGTTTGTGTTAAATTGACTCCCCGAACCTCAGAGATGATCTCAGCTTTAATCTCACTGATCAGAGACGTCTGCACGCAGACAGAGGAGATTAACATCTGATTAATTTATGCAGCTAACCTGCAAAGTTTAAGTTAAAGGTTCATTTGGAAATGAACGCGGTTAGAAAAGAAAAGCTGGTTAAATGTTTGTTAAATTGTATTAACTGCTGGAAGGGAATTGCTAAAATGAAAAGATGAAGCCTGAGGGGAGCTTCAGCTCAGCCGTCTCAGGACTAAAAATCAGAGCCTGAAAATAACGTTACAGCCTCGCACATCTGTTCTTTTCACCACCGTCCAGCACCTTTCGCTCCTTTGGCTCAATTAAATTCCCCTTCTCCCGCTAAACCTTCTATTTTGCTCTTCAAACCTCACAGCTTTTGTAGTTGTTCGATCTTTTTCATAAAAATCATCCACAGTTGGGTCCAATATCATTTTGGGGTAATTCTTCCTCCATACACCAACACAGTGGATTTCAGATCAATCAAAATGTGATTAAAATGCACACTTTGAGGATTTTTCCACTTATTTCCACTTTCAGAGGTTCAAACATATTTGGACAAAGTAAAGTAAAATCCTTTGCAGTCCATGATGAAGTCTGGAGCTCATGGACAGATGCTGTTTCCTCCCAGAGATGCTCTGCAGGTCGTTACTGCAGCACCTCCAGCTGCTGCTTGCTTTGGGTGTCTTGCATCTCACATTTCTGGGCCTCGAGTAACTGCTGAGTCGTGTTTGCAGTTTCCTTTGTGAAGCCGTTTTTCTGAACCACAGCACAAACGTTGCCATCGTGCACTTCAGCTGTCTTCTCCGGTCTTTCGGGCTTTGAGCTGCTGCGTTCCAAAGTTTCTGCTCACTCGTTGGTTTATTTTGGTTTTCCAGCCTCCTTTGCTTGCTTGGAATCAGCTCCACATCGTTGATCTGCTTCATGTATCGTCTAATAACAGAGGAACAAACTCATGTGGACATAATCTCTGTAACATCGTGGGGTCTACTGTACCTTACAGGAGACTACTGAACTGAATTCATTTTGGAGTGTGTATAAAAACACAAAAAAGTTCATGCACTACTTCTGTTAAAACCTTCGACTCGAAGCTGAACGTCTGAACTTTATCCTCTGAATTAAAATCCACTTAAAGTTGATCTTATTTAATATTTCTGGCAAAGAGACGGCCTAGTTTCAGACATCTTGCCAAATGTTGCAGTGCACTATCTTTTTAAACCTGCACTCTCTCTCTTTTCTGCCCCATCGCTCCCTTTACATCATCTGCATTTGTTGACCGACTGTCTCTGAGATGCGACACCCATTGATTCAAAAGGAGGGGGCAGAAAAAGACAGAGTGGAAAATCTTTCAAAGCCTTTGACGGTTCGTCTTTGATAGACGCCGGCACGTCCAGAGGCCAGCGGGGACGGAGATGGAGAGGAAGAGATTTCGGCGAGGTACACAGACCGCTGTGCAAACACACGCTGCGCTTTCTTAGATGTGCTCTGTTGCTTCCCAGGAACAAGCTCCCTTTCCCCTGAAGTCAACTCTGGGCTGTGCACCATCACCCCCACGCTCCCCATCCCCTCGCACTTCCTCCACGTTCCATTCAAACCATCCTGGAAACTCCGTATTCTGCATCAGGCCTCGGCATACATTAACGCCACGCTCGGAACAACTCTAACCCTCACCACGCCGCTCTGATGCTCGTTATGAGCCGTGGGAACGCATCTGCTAAACAACAGCCACACAAGTCTCTGCACAGCTTCTTTGATGTCCCGTGGATTTCAGAAATCCTCAGATTGTTAGTTTTGACTTACTGCTTTGCGTGTAAGTTCACAGAGAGGAGCTGTAATCGCGTCGTATGACAGCTCAGACAGAACGAGGTGTTCTGTTTGTTTACATCAGCGATGGGTTAAAAAGAAGAACCACTCTGTACTGCAGAGGCTTTTATCTTCAAGCACATAATTGCTCAATCTGCTGAGCCAATTGATGCAAAATGATGGTAGGAATTAAAGGCCAAAGCCGCAGATACATTTAGAGACGGGGAAATGGCCGAGACCTCGAAATGCTGATTAACTGTTACAGCGACCGCTCGCCCCGGCGCTCCTCTTTAATACAGACTGCACAGCGTTCACAAACAGCGATTCGATTCCTCGCTGCTCGGGATAAACAACAGTGACTCATGTAGCAGCTTAGTTACAGGAAAAACATCACAGGCACCGTTTTCCACAAACTTTTTATCCAGTTCAGATGAAAAACTGATTGTTCTTCTTCCAGCTGCTCCTTCACCACAGCAGATCATCTGCCTCGCCCTCCTCCTATCCCAGCATCCTCCTCCGTCACACCAACCCTCTGCATGTCCTTCACTACGTCCACTCTTCCCCTCCTGACTGGCAGCTCCATCTTCATCATCATTTGTCCAGCATATCCACCCTCCCTCTCGCTGTCCCTCTGACAGCGAACATCTGAACATCTTCAGCAGCTCTCACCGCCATCTTTAAACCTTCCCTTTCATCTCCACCCTGCCTGCTCTCTCTCCTTAACTTCTCTCGTGCACAGTCGATAGTCATCTACTTCTCGCCGTTCCACCTCTCATTCACACACATGTATGCTGTGTTACAGCCACGCTGCTGCTCTCTAATCATCGCCTCTCTTCTTAGTGCATACCTCCACCTCTGCAGCACCTCTCCCACGGACACCCCAACACTAATATGTACATGCAAAAACAAATACACCTCCAGACCGCGGTGATTAAAACTCTAAAAATAAAATCTAAATTTAGAAAAACGACAGCCTCATAATGGAAACAAACCCAAAAGTATTAATAGGTCCTAGTTTGTGTGTTTGCATCAGCTGCAGAAGTGTGCCGTGTGCTGCAGGAGCTCCTGCTGTAGGCAGCAGTGTGCTCTGGCAGATAACTTTCTCTACATCTGGTCTTAGTTGGCTCTGTTGCTTCTGGCAGGACTTCACGCTCCTGTTTCAGAAAGGCTAATGGGCTCGGTCAGCCTGACCACACTCCACTGCATAGCGCCGTAATGAAACTCAAAATCTGCTACCAGGGATGAGGAGTGAAAGTTTTCTTCCTCCTGCCGGCCCCGGAGCACATTTCTCTTCTTCCTGAACAGTGCGCTGCGTCTGGAGATTACCGTGTTCCTGCTGTTACTGTCGTCGTCATGTCGTGTAGACTGCATTTTACTTTGTTTGCATGGCTGCTGATACCTCGTGTTGTAAGAGACTTGATCTCGACTGACCTCCAGGTAAAAACAAAAAAGCAAATAAAGATAAATTGACTGAGCAGCGAAGTTTCTGACAGTTTTTAAAGACTTTCTGTGGCAGGATTTGATTTCGAGGTCTGTGTGACGGTCGGCAGCTCTGCCGGGTTTCATTACTGAGTGTTATTGTTTCGTCCAGCGTACGAGCAGAAGCTTTGTGGTGTTTTACTGAAAAATAACAGACGTGCTGGATTTTTTTAGGTTATACAAAAAACAAGCAGCAGGAAGTTGGAGCTCTGAGGAGGAGCTGGAGGCTCCAACACCCACACTCTGCTTCATGTGAACATCGGGAACAGCAGATGACAGGAAATAGTTTACTGATAACAGGCCAGGTATGCTACAGAACCTTCACCATCATCATCATCATCCAGCACACGTGTTTGTAACTGATCGTCTGTTAATCAGCTCCACAGACTGACACACTCAGGTGATGATGAGGCTGTTCTGGTAATTCCCGAAGCTCCAGGAGAAACTATACAGATGTTCTAACAGCAGCCGGCCCGCTCTGCAAAAAATACACCGCCGTGGCAGATGAAACGCTCCAGAGGAACGCAAACTGCACGAGTGTGACACACAAGTGTTTACGAGGCGGAGAGACATGTCTCTGATTTGCTGCTATATGAAATAATCATCGAGTTTACAGAATAAAGAGGAGCGCTTCAGGAAGGGGCAGAACTCCAACCTCATCGATTCTCCACAGACAGGAATGTGATCCCGCTGAGCTCATCTGCCCCAGTAATGAACTCCAGTAAACACATAAATGTGAATGCATCACGTTATTGTCACAGAGCCGTGCAGCTTAGTCCCTTAGTTATGCTGCAGTAGACTCTGGGAGGATTCCCACGATGCATTAAATGTTTCTTCGTCACTCTGTGTTCATAACACAAAAGGTCACCGGCCGCGTTATGGCTGAAATGCAGTAGAATGACGGTCCACCCCTACAGACAAAGCACGTACAAACTTCAAAACACGTACAAAACACAAGAGAAGTGCTCCAGGACGCTAGGGGGCAGTGTTGAGCTTTTGTTACCTGGTGGCTACACAAGCCAGCAAGTACCAACGACCGGATTTGGTGTGTGGGAGTAACAGGTAAATGAATGTGTAATTTAAGTGATCTAGGTAGCTCTGTTTTGAAGTTCAGTTAAAGCTAGAAATGTTTGTACGTGTTTTGTCTCTGGGGGCCACCGCATATATTTATATATAAACATATATAAATAAAACCACTTTTTTTTACGTTAGTAATTCCTTTTGTGCATAATTTTATATTATTGTTAATAATAAATTAATTAAAGCAACAAAACAACCTGAAGAGCCGGTTCGGAGCCGAAAGAGCCGGAAATCCCATCACTAGCATAGAAGCAAGACAGAAGACGTGTGTGTGAAAGAGACACGCAAACAGTGAAGGTTGATGAGTTTAAATACCTGGGCTCATGCAGACAGAAGAAGAAGGGAGTGCAGGCAGGGTGGAGTGGGTGGAGACGAGTGTCAGGGGTGGTTTGGGACAGAAGGAGAGCAGCAAGAGTGAAAGAGAAGGTTTAAAGATGGTGGTGAGAGCTGCTGTGATGGTTTGGAGACGGGTGAAGATGTTCAGATGTTCACTGAGCAGCATGGATCAGAAATGAGTCCATCAGAGGGACAGAGAGGAGAGGCTGAGAGGGTTTGGACATGTGCAGAGGAGGGAGGGTGGATGTGATGGACAAGGGAGGATGAAAGTGGAGCTGCCAGGTGGGAGGAGGAGAAGAGCTCAGAGAAGATTCATGGATGTAGTGAAGGAGGACATGCAGAGGGCTGTTGTGACGAGGGAGCAGCTGGAAGGAGGATTTTTACCACATTTTGTGCTTTTACTGAATTTCCCTTCAGGAATCTGATCGTCTTTTATGAGCTCTGTGGTAATAAAGATTCACAGAGCAAAGTCCTTCCTGCTGATTCCATCTGGCGTTAAACGTTCTGTAAACTTCAGTCACTTCCTTCTGTGATGTGTCGACTTTTAATGCCCCCCCCCCCCCCCCCCCCCCCCCGATGAGGCTGGAAAAGGATTTTGTTCTTTTAAAGCTCCTCCTGCACTACAAACTGACTGAGACGTAACAGAAGCACCTGTGTGGACGTTACGTTTGCGCACACAGACAGTAGGCCACCATCACCCCGTCAGACGTACGCTGCAGATCGTTACGCTGCCGTCACGTTTCATAAAGACCGGACTTCTCAGCGAGTCCGTCTTCCCCCCTTTTCACCGTCTGACAAGTGATCTGAGTGCAGGCGCAGCAGCGACTGTACAGCAGAAGAAATGCCACGGCGCTGCAGCTACGATGAGGGATGATTAGCTGTTAAAGCAGCCTGCCCGTCCCCTCCTAATGGCGTGTTTGTGCCGACCCTCTCCTTGACCTGTTATTGTTAACCACCAACACAGAGGGAGGTGGCATTCACAGGCAAACGCTGCCCTACTGCTGTGTGTTGTTGCTGTTCACACATCTCCTGCTTTCCTTCCACAGAGATAATGGGCTCTCTGATGAGTCAGGCCACCTCTCCAGGTCTCTCTGCTCCCCGTCCTGTAATTTCTGGGCTGTCACCGTTTCTTTGTATAGCAGTAATTTCTTTCTCTGCCATCTTCATTTTCTGATTCTGTCCGATCGCTGAAAAGCACTCAGGGAGCTCAGTTCTCCTGATTGTTTGCTGAAAGTATACGGCACAATAGCGTCTGGATTTTAGCTGAAGGTGCGCTGAAATATGTGCAGAGGAGATCAGGACACTCAACCGTGTCTCGTTACAAATTCACGCTTTTAGACTTTAATTGACAAAAATAATGGTTATAATGACACAATTAGCAGAACAATGGGGGAACTGGGTCAACTTCAAGGGTAGAAAAATGAAGCCCCAAACCGGCAGTTCCTCTAACGTCCAGCAGAGGCAGCAGTGAATCAGTCCCCATAGACTCCCATGTTAAAACTTTACAACAGAAATAAACACGTTTACAGTAGGGGTGCAACGATACTCGTATCGATATTGAACCGTTCGATACAGTGCTTTCGGTTCGGTACGCATATGTATCGAACAATACAAAATTTTTAATTTATTTTATCAACTTTCCTTCTGATGGTGCTGTCTGTGTTGAGAGTTCAGTGGATCTGCGCTCGACAGTGCAGCCTAGGCGGAGTAGTCGAACGCAGATTCACTGAGCGCAGGGCAAGCTAGCGAGACAGAAGCTAAGCTCGTTGCAACATGGCAAATTGAACCTCCCCCACCCTCATTCAGATCTGGCGTTTGGAACTATTTTGGTCTTCATGTGACGTATGACCCTGAAGGTAAGCGCGTCATGGACTAAAGTAAAACAGTATGTTGGATGTGCCAGCAATGCTCAATTACATTGGTGGGAACTAGTGCGTTAGCGCAGTTAGCTCGTTAACGTGTTGGCCGTCAAGCCCCACGCACGGGGTGATCCGCGGTAGCTCGTTAACGGAGATTTGCCGTGTTGTGGCGTTAACGTCATTTCAGATTAACGCTGACAGCACTAGTGGGAACACAACGAATATGACTGCACATTTACGCCGACATCATCCTCGTGCAAAGACAAGTGGAAGCAGACAAAAACAACAAGCACGCATGCTACAAACTTTACCCGAGTCATTTAGACAGCCGTTAGCACATGATTCTCCTTATGGGGACCTGATATGTTTAATATGCTGCTGAGAATATAGCCCAGAAGAAGCGTATAGTAGAGCTTTTATTTTGGAAAGAGACATTTCTCTGTAATAAACTCTCTTTTCCAAAGATGAGTGATTTCTCGATCAGATAGATTTATTTTTTTATTACTTTGTTGTTTCAGCAACATTAAATTTAAAAACTGTACTTTTGAGTTAAAATATATATTTATAATTTTAATAAATGACAAATTAAAAAGGCATGAACATTTTTTTGTATCGAAAGAATATATCAAACCGTGACACCAAAGTATCGAACCGAACCGTGAATTTTGTGTATCGTTGCACCCCTAGTTTACAGCCTGATGCACAAACTGATTGGTGTCTGTACGTTTTTATAAGTCACCTGTTCAAAGGCTCAACGTTTGACTGACAGGCGGATGGTGACACAGGCGGCTGTAACTGCTAGCTGTCTGCTAGCTTCCTATGCTATGGAAGGTGAATGTTTGTGGTCTCAGGTTGGTATCTTCTGAGCTACAATCCTTTTACTCACTCAGTAAAATAAAAATAAACTGGTTTAAATACTCATGTCACCACTTACTGCACCTGATCATGTAAATACACGCATGTGTCGTCACTGGGCTGCATGAGCCTCCAAATTTGGTCCCTACAACTATAAATGTGAACCTGCTGGCATTGGAGGGGTTAAGGTGAGGCTCTGGTCTGTGGGACACAATCACTGCAGTCCATCTAATATCTGTGGGGATATTTCTGAGTGGAGCGAACTGCTGAGCAGGGTGACGTCATCACCGAGTGTCTCCGAGCTTCGCTGCCGGCAGCCGGAGATTGTTCTGAATGCACAGTTTCCATCGAGTTACAAACTATTAGAAGTTCCTGTTCTGTTATTTTTCTCAGTCGACCCACTTTTGTACCGACTGTCACTTCCTGGGGTTCTTCCTCTCCCTCTGCTAATCTTCCCATCTTTCTCTTCCAATTCTCCTTTCCCTTCCTTTTTTGTTCTGCTCTGTCTCGTTTCGTGACCCCTCCCTTGCTCTTACCCTCCCCATTATCTTCCCGGGTGACCCCAGAGGTCTGTGCACTGAGCTAACTTGTCACGAATCATTTGGTCATCGGCTAGTGAGCATCCCCCCTCTTCCTGTGTGTCTTGCGCTCGCGGTCGCCCCTCCTCTGCCTTCTCTCTTTTTCTTTGTGGTGCATTTCCTTTATTATCTTCTTCTTCGTCTCTTTTCATTCTCAGTTTTCTTTGAAGAACAAGAGCACAAACACAGTGCGGCCATAAACTATGATATGACAGCAGCCTTTCGATAATCTGACCTGTGCTTTGTGTCAAAGGAATCCTTCTTCACTCTCACAGCTGACAGTTAATGAAAGAGGCAAACACGCCATTGCAGGCCTGTCTCGCCATTTTCCCCGTTTTCCTCTTCAAAATATTCACAGCGACCGGCGGCGAGCAGTCAGGCTTTTTTAATGAGTGGCCTGGGTTGTTTATTTTGCATTTAATGCAAAAGCGCTCACCGGTGCCGGATGATTCCACGGAGACGGCGCCAGAGGTGGTGTGCAGAGTGGCACTCACCTGACACGGTGGGAGGAAGAGTGTTAGCGAAGAGGAGGTGAGTGCAGTCAGGCAGGACACTTTCACCTCCACTGACCCACGTTTGAGGGGTTTTCACTCGCGGTAATGTGACCATCAGGTGACACGTTTACTGGACAAGCGCCAAAGCCAAACAGTTTAGTGCCCACACATGAAGTAACCAACACATCTGCATTTTTCTGCATGTTAACAGGGCTGACATTTATAAAGTCCATGCTGCACTCTCTGGGGTTTTTGTGTTGGTGTGTTATATATGGATAGGTGATCAATTACAAGAAGTTTGGGGAGGGCTAACGTGGTCCTGTTAGGCTGCAGGAAAAACTAACAGAACAAACCAGAAACCCAAAACACGGCGTAGTCCACTCCCACCCAGCACTGATCTGTTTTCTTCTTTCTCGTCTTTTTATTAAATGAGCATCAGCAGCAGCTGGAATTGCAGCTGCATGTTTCTCAGTGTGGTTTCTCTTTGGGCTGGTGAGGCCATAAGCAAAGTGCGAATGTGTAACAGGATCGCACATCTAATTGACCACAAGGTGGCGCTATTGTGACGCGAGCTCGTTATTTTTTCCAAATGGACGCATGTTTGTAGGACTGGTTCTGAGCAGCACTGATTTGTTTCCAGCAACACTTTGCAAAGCTGAGCCCAACGTGGCTGCCGATGAATGGAGTTACCGCAGTTGTAACATGTAACAACAGTTGTAACATGTAACATTTGTTGCATTATCATTTATGCGTGTTTGTAATTCTTTGGTTGTGTTTGTCGATAACTTTAAGACTCCACCTCATGTCCCCGTGACACAAAGTCAGTCAAATTTTTATTGCTTCAGGATAACGTGAGAATAAGAATGCACCATAAGAATGGAAAACTACATCAAACAGCAAATTCATTAAAAGCTTGTCTGTCTAAAACTGTCTCAGCTGCTCTTGAAAGAGAATCCCACCACCTCGGTGCCACTGCCTGAAAAGCCAGATCCCCATGACCTTTGACCTGAAGACCCAAGAGCTCAGGAAGAAGAATGAGGTGTCAGCAGGGCAGAGATGTGATGAAACAGTCGTCTCATATTTAATTAGTGCAGCCGTTACTCTGAAGGGTGTTTTAGTGCTTCAGGGGTATTTTCCTGTGATTCACACGTTTAGCTTTAGATAATCAGCTGCTGCAGCTGTTTATAACAAATACTAATATGAAGCTTTTAAGGCACGACGCTGCTCTTCATCCTGGATCATAAACACTTACTCAGTGTCCATGTGCACATTTGGCTCGCTGATGTTTCACCTGTTTACCGATGTACAGTGGGGCAAAAAAGTATTTAGTCAGCCACCGATTGTGCAAGTTCCCCCACTTAAAATGATGACAGGGGTCAGTAATTTGCACCAGAGGTACACTTCAACTGTGAGAGACAGAATGTGAAAAAAAAATCCATGAATTCACATGGTAGGATTTGTAAAGAATTTATTCGTAAATCAGGGTGGAAAATAAGTATTTGGTCAATAACAAAAATACAACTCAATACTTTGTAACATAACCTTTGTTGGCAATAACAGAGGTCAAACGTTTACTATAGGTCTTTACCAGGTTTGCACACACAGTAGCTGGTATTTTGGCCCATTCCTCCATGCAGATCTTCTCAAGAGCAGTGATGTTTTGGGGCTGTCGCCGAGCAACACGGACTTTCAACTCCCGCCACAGATTTTCTATGGGGTTGAGGTCTGGAGACTGGCTAGGCCACTCCAGGACTTTCAAATGCTTCTTACGGAGCCACTCCTTTGTTGCCCGGGCGGTGTGTTTTGGATCATTGTCATGTTGGAAGACCCAGCCTCGTTTCATCTTCAAAGTTCTCACTGATGGAAGGAGGTTTTGGCTCAAAATCTCACGATACTTGGCCCCATTCATTCTGTCCTTAACACGGATCAGTCGTCCTGTCCCCTTGGCAGAAAAACAGCCCCATAGCATGATGTTTCCACCCCCATGCTTCACAGTAGGTATGGTGTTCTTGGGATGCAACTCAGTATTCTTCTTCCTCCAAACACGACGAGTTGAGTTTATACCAAAAAGTTCTACTTTGGTTTCATCTGACCACATGACATTCTCCCAATCCTCTGCTGTATCATCCATGTGCTCTCTGGCAAACTTCAGACGGGCCTGGACATGCACTGGCTTCAGCAGCGGAACACGTCTGGCACTGCGGGATTTGATTCCCTGCCGTTGTAGTGTGTTACTGATGGTGACCTTTGTTACTTTGGTCCCAGCTCTCTGCAGGTCATTCACCAGGTCCCCCCGTGTGGTTCTGGGATCTTTGCTCACCGTTCTCATGATCATTTTGACCCCACGGGATGAGATCTTGCGTGGAGCCCCAGATCGAGGGAGATTATCAGTGGTCTTGTATGTCTTCCATTTTCTGATGATTGCTCCCACAGTTGATTTTTTCACACCAAGCTGCTTGCCTATTGTAGATTCACTCTTCCCAGTCTGGTGCAGGTCTACAATTCTTTTCCTGGTGTCCTTCGAAAGCTCTTTGGTCTTGGCCATGGCGGAGTTTGGAGTCTGACTGGTTGAGGCTGTGGACAGGTGTCTTTTATACAGATGATGAGGTCAAACAGGTGCCATTCATACAGGTAACGAGTGGGGGACAGAAAAGCTTCTTACAGAAGACGTTACAGGTCTGTGAGAGCCAGGGATTTTCCTTGTTTGAGGTGACCAAATACTTATTTTCCACCCTGATTTACGAATAAATTCTTTACAAATCCTACCATGTGAATTCATGGATTTTTTTTTCACATTCTGTCTCTCACAGTTGAAGTGTACCTCTGGTGCAAATTACTGACCTCTGTCATCATTTTAAGTGGGGGAACTTGCACAATCGGTGGCTGACTAAATACTTTTTTGCCCCACTGTACATACACGAGAGTTTACAGGTGTGAAAGCTAAACCTTCAAAGATTCGGCTTTGCAGCAGTGCATGCTGGGAAATGTACAGGGTAGGTGGCAATAACACACACACACACACACACACACACACCAGGACCACCAGAGTGTGAGCAGGTGGACGGCTTTACCAGATGGCAGCTCTTCTGTTCCACTGTTATGCACAGACGGACACATCCACACACACACCCTTTACCTTCACACACAGATGCAGCAGACGCACAAACACACACACACTGAGCTTTCGTTTTAAATAACACCAACCACCTCTCCCAGTCTCCACTTTCCAATAAGATCTGATAGTATTTCAGCACGTTGGCACTGAGGTTCAGATCCGTTACAGACCTGAATGTGATTCACGATTTAAAAAAGCTTTTTATGGCACATTTCCTCAGAAAGAGCAGCTGAAAGTGGCGTGTTTGAGACACAAAAGCGTTACAGAAAGACAAAGCGATAAAAGGAGATTAGAGGAGTAGAAGACTGCAGCGATGGCGGGGAGCTGTAAACCAAACATTAACTGTAACTTGGGCGTTCACAGATGAAGAACCGTTCCTGTCTCAATAACCTCGGCGTCGCCGAGAGCAGCCGAAGTGTGAGGTGCAGCAACAGTGATGAATCAGCAGCGATGCATAAATGACAAATGTGCAGAAATCAGTTTGACGAATAGCACTGGAAGCTTATGTTATTGTGTGTGTGTGTGTGTGTGTGTGTGTGTGTGTGTGTGTGTGTGTGACACACAGGTTGTTTTTAGAGTGATTAAGTGTATCACCTGCAGAAAATTATTTTCAATTGTGAAAGAAATTATTTCCCATATAATTAAACTCCTATAATTAAAGTTAATTAAAGTAATAAAAACGATCATCTTACAAATAATTAAAGAAATCACTGCATGTTCTTCACCAAGTGACTGATTTTAGATTCTTTTACTGTCGTTTCCCCAAAGACTGTACATAAAAGATGGGCATGACCACCATGCTGTTCTTCTAAAACTAGATGTGAATATGTTTGGGCGAGAGGGTTCAGTGATAAGTTGTCAGTTACTGAAATAGAAAATAGAAAACCCAACAATCATATGACCCCCTATGAGCAGCACTTTGGCGACAGTGGGAAGGAAAAACTCCCTTTTAACAGGAAGAAACCTCCGGTAGAACCAGGCTCAGGGAGGGGCGGGGCCATCTGCTGTGATTGGTTGAGAGAAGGAAGACAGGATAAAGACATGCACATAAGCTTCATCCTTCATACTCCAAAAGGCTCCGACAGCACAAACACGCTCCAGCGTGAGCTGCGGTAAAGCCTAGCCAGCAGCTACAGCAGTGTAACCATCCACCTGTTAGTCAAAGAGGCCACGCCCCTAATACTGAAATACGTTAATTATCTATAGTGACCAACTGGTTTTTGTATCAGGCTGTAAATGTGTTTATTTCTGATGGAAACTTGTAACATGAGAGTCTATGGGGACTGACTCACCGCTGGAGCCTCTGGTGGACATTGGAGGGACTGCAGCTGTTGGTTCTTTAGCACCATCTTCATATTCAGGCCCGAGTCTCAGCTATAAAACAACAACAAACCCTCTCCGTTCCAACATTTCTTATTTTTGTGCTATTTTCACAGAGGTGTGCACATTAAATATGCAGTGTGGTGGTTTGCATGATCAAATTCCTGCTCCGGTCCTGCACTTCTCTGGTTTAAAAATGCCTCAGCAGCAGCAGCAGCAGCGCTTTCATCCCGTCTCTGGCCCCTCCTGGAGCTTCAGAGCAGAAATCTGCCCAGCAGGTTGCTCGCTCAGCCGTTCATTTCTCAATCGCCGGCGTTCGGCAATCACAGCCTGTGTTTACTGAATGTAGAATATAACCTCTAATGCGTCTGAGGTTATTTTCCCCCTGTTTATGGGGGTAGTACGAGAGTTAATGTGATTCAGGATATGGGATTTAAATGTTTTTAATATTTAATAAATGTGAGCCGCCACAGCAGCCTTCGCTCTCAGAGAGCGCGTGAACCACGGCGTGTTTATGTGTTGAGCGGCCATAGCAGGGAAAGGGCAATATTTTCCTTTATTTTAAGGACCAACTGTTCCAAGCCCAACCATTTCCATCCTTTACGAGCGTAGCATTCATCGGTTTGCTTTTAAAGTTAAGGAAATGAAATTAAGTCTGTGTAAGGCTCTCACAAGGACAATAAAAGGCTGCGTCGGTGCAGGTTTATGAATGTGCTCCTGCTGTACATTTGTCAGATGGATAAAGCACAAGGGCAGTAAAATAAAACTGACCCGGCGCATTCCCGCACTTAGCTGTGACGAGCGACTGGCTGCATCGGCGAACCTCGTTACGAATGCTGATGCCGAGGCTAGAGGCTAAGTGTTAGGCCAAGAGGGCAGTAATGTTGAATCAGACTAAATAAGTGACATTTTATTATCGCACAGCAACAAATATGAGCGTTTCTTCTCGCCTCCAAAGGGGTTTTACTGCTCTGACCGTGCTCCAGAGCCACGTGGGTCAGCACAAAGGAGGACATTGCAGCATTAAATGTGACACGAAAGCTCGTCTGATGCACGCCTCGCCCTTCAGCTCCCGAGCTGCTCGGTGTAAATATTTAACAGAAACAGCAGCGAGACCTGCAGCTTACACTCCAGAATTTATTGAATATTAGTCTCCATACATTTCCATCTGCCGCAGATAAGGTTCATTTAAAAGGAAAGAAAACAAATTACACGAGCAAAACAAACTGCATCTGAAATTAGAGTCTGATTCCTGTGGGACAAGTTTCATCAGGGGACTTCATCACCAGCATGCAGGAAATTTCCTCCACAAATTGGAGACATGATCGATTTGCACAGAAATGAAAATCAGCCGTGACCTCCCATCGGTTATTACAAATGAGCAGACGCGAGCACGTGGGGATCACTTCGCCAGTAAGAAGACATCGTGGAGTTTTGCTGCTACTGATGCAATTTGAATTGATGTTTCATCCAAACTTTGGAATAACTCTGATCTATCTGACTGGCTTTGGCTTCTGAAAAACTCATCAGGCTCTTTCACGCAGAACTAGTTTTACCTGGAGACCATCTTAAAAGCACGGTGATCCATCTTGTTGTTATTTTCCCAAGTTTTCTGTTCATAACTTGCCTTACAATTCCACTCATCCATTATCTCCTGTAATACCCAGAGGCATAAATCAGGGAACTGCTGTGTTGGTACTGTAAAATAAAACAGATGTGATTCTGACTGAGGAGGAGCTGGGGTGGAAGTGGGTTGCAAAGTGGCTGGCAGACACAGAGGTCGTGTCCAAATTTATGGGCTGCATCCTCCTGAGGACGCATTTGTAGACCGATTACGCGACGAAGGCTGTCCGAATTCGTAGACTCCTACAAATGCGTCCTCCTTTTCCCCGAATTTGAAGGATGGGTCGGGTGTGTCCTTCGTGGCCTACCATATCCCAGGATTCATAGCGCGGCCCAGCTGAACTCCAGTTTCCAACAATGGCGGCCGCTACTAAGTTTTAAAATTACTCTTACTAATCTTTAAACTTTTAACATATTTTCAGGCGAGAAAGTAGCTGTGTAAACATCAAATATCTGCTCGTTTATCAAGATATCGCATATTTGCAAAAGTGCTCCGATGTTTTCGGAGACGTCTGTTACCCACCAGCTCGACAGCTCGCCGGGAGCTCGAGGGTCACTGGAGCCACCGATAACGGCACAACTCCCGGCACATCATTTTCACATCACCGCAGACTTTTGCTACTCAGGTTAAACGTAATATATAAGTCACTTAGACAACCTAAAATGTTATTGTTGGGCTTTTTTCAGTGTTTTATTTGTTCGTGAGTAAATCGGTTTGGCTGAGATTAAAGTTATTAGATTAGATAAAATAAAACTTTATTAATCCCCCGGGATTTTCACACAGCTGAATAAACGTCAAACAGAAAACTGATTAAACAGAAGTGTGAGACGGTCGAGAGTTTACTCCAGTGTCCTGTTATATTTTAGATAGCAAGGAGCAGACGGCTGAGTTTATTAAACTCCACCGAGACAGCGGTGACGCTAATCAGAAGGCTAGACCGTCCAATTTCACAGCCGTTTACTTCCGGCCTACCCGACCTTCTGAGGACCCGGCCCACGTAGACCGCGAAGGCTGGGTCCTCAGGAGGATGCAGCCCATGAATTTGGACGCGACCAGAAACAAATAAAATTGTCCACTGAGCTATCAGCTGATGTTGGCTGAGCTGGACTTTGAGGCAGGCCCGCTCCCTTTCCCACATCATCAGACATTCGGTGTAATATTATTTAAATAACAGTTACCTCAAAGTAAAATAAAATACAAAGAAAACCCAACATACAAATATAATTCCTTTTAACAGCAGCCTACGTCTATTGCAGCACAACTAAGGGAGGATTCAGGGTCACCTGGTCCAGCCCTAACTATATGCTTTAGCAAAAAGGAAAGTTTCAAGCCTAATCTTGAAGGTAGAGATAGTGTCTGTCTCCTGAATCCAGAAGGCTCTGCCTCCTCTTCTACTTTTAAGGAACCATATTCTCCTTCAGCTAAAAATCAATCAAACTCTGAGACACCACCGAGAGTTGAAAGTGGCCCAAATTCCTTTGGCTCCAATAAAAGGCTCAGTGTTGCCGTTCACTGTTTAACATCCAGCAGACAAGAAGCACTTCTGAGTTAGAAGTGATCTGTTGGCCTTAATCTAAAGGTGAAACACCTTATTCAGAGTGAAGGACTTCTAAAAGAAAGCTGAAATGTGCAGCTGTGCTAGCACTTTGGATGCAAACTGTTCCCAGACGAGCTGCATCATGTGTCAGGACTCGCTGTGAAAGAATATGAACGCTCAGATATCCAAAGATACAGATGCATCACATTCATACTGAAGGCTTTCTCAGCTATTCCAGGCACATCGGTTCCACACACTGATGTCTGACTGTTACACAGCGTAACGCTGACCTCGTGCCACCCGTCTAATAAAGCCCAGTCCAACCTCACGGCTTGTTTCGGCGCACTTTCTCATCCCTCTCCACAAATCTCCACCCTAAAGGCCGTGACCTGACATTATTGCTACTGCGTCCTGCTAATTCCAGCCTCTCTCTCTCTCTTTCAGCTCTTTCTCCCTCACACCTGCTCACCTTTTCCGACTCTCTCCCTCCTCCTCTCTCCCTCCTCACAGACTCTATTTCCTGTGGTTTGTCATGGGTCACTTGGCTCATTCTCTTTACGGGTCACATGGCTTTGTCTCAGCCAGTCAGGGGAAGAAAAAAACACACACAAAAAAGAGGATTCTGGGAGTTTCTTTAATTAGTTGGTACCAGACTGCTCTCCCTCCTCATCGCCCCCGCCAGCACCGCTGTCTGTCTCTTGTCATGTGAAGGGAGCGTCTGGGGGAGAGGTTTTTACAGCCGCACTACTCTGTAATTCTTTAACAAAGCTAGAAGCCGCCAGATTGATTGGGTTTGATGAGCTGTGAAAAAAGAACGAAAAGAAGGAGGGTGAGACGGGGACGAAGTCTGATTTGGGTTAGACAGGAAGTGAGACAGAACGAGTGGGAGGAAGGAAGGCAGAGAGAGAGTTGGACTCGGGGAGAGACGGAGGAAAAATGTCAAGTCCGACATTCACAGAAATCAACGAGCCCGTCGAGAGGACGCAAGGCAGCAGTGCGAAGTGGCGCTAACGTGTTTAATCGTTCAGCAGCGTTTTGTTTCCAACGTTCAAGTTTGGCGTTTCAGACTCAGATAAGCAAGTCAAAGTACAAAGCTTGGTTATTAAATCTATCACGTGACCTCATCTCGCACACTTCCAGTTTATTTGTTTTGCCTCTACACTCGTGACTTTTAAAATTCCTGAATTGTGAAAATGAAACAGACGATTTGATTTCTCATAAGAAAAAACGTGCAAAATGGAAAAATATACTGATAACACAAAAAAACAAAAGCCTGAGAGTGAGAGGATCACATGGCTGCTGTCAGGAGTCTTTTGGATCCATTTATCTGCTTACGCTTGGATTAAAGCTCTGAGTTTACGCTTTAAGTATTTCCATGTAGCCTGAAATGTAAATGATGCTCGTGCAGTCGTTCTGGGTTCATTAACTCAGTGTGTTTGACTTTTATTTAAATATTCTGTGTGATTCGTGGGTTTCTTAGAGTTCATATAAAGTATTTTAGTGTATTTGTTCTTGTTCTTGGTCCTGGGTTGATTTGGAGTCGGATTCTTCTATCGGTGTTCTCTCCTCCTGTGCCAAGTTTCCTGTGTTAAAGTACCCTCTGTTATTGCTGAGCAGCCAGTGTGTTTGCGGTGTGGATCCAGACACAGAAGAGACAGGACTGAACTTTAACAAAAAGGCGAGCCGTTTATTAGGCTGAAAAACACGAGTACAAAACAAAACACAGGCGAAAACTAAACTGGGAAAAAACTATAATACCTGTGACCAAGAGAGACGTGAACATGATTCAAGAAGCATGAGAAAACATAAACATGGAACATGAACAGAGGAAACAGGAAAACAGACGCATCGACACTGAACAGAGGAAGACAGGACTTTTTTTTTTTTACTTTCTTTTTATTGTTTTTCTTTAAACACTATACAACAAAACAAAACAACAAAACCACAAAAAGATAGATACAACAAGTAGGATAACAAAAAACAAACAAACAAAAAAACCAAAAAAAAACATGTTGGATCTCTTTGTTTCTACAGTTTGATCATTTCTCATTATCAATGTGTTGGTCTATATCCTGTTGGGTTTATGTACTCAGTCCATTTCTCCCACTTTTTATGGTATTGATCTTCCTGAGTCCTTATTCTGTAGGTCAATTGTTCCATGGTTTGTATTCCATCTATAATTTTGATCCATTCGTCCTGTGATGGTGGGTCTATCTTGTTCCATTTTCTTGTAATTGCCTTTTTACAGGCAGCAAGCATAATTTTCAATATGTATCTATCTTCTTTCATCACATTTCCCGTAATGACACCAAAATATAATAATGTACGAGTCTTAGATACAGCATAACCCAAAATTTTACCTATAACTAAATGAATATCACCAAAATTTTGTAATCTTGGGACAGAACCAGAACACGTGGGAATGATTCACATTTACCTCTCCACAGCCCCTCCAACACGGTTGTGGTAATGAGGTATGTTTGTTCTTAATTTTGGGTGTTATAAAAAATCTAATTACATTTTTCCAGCAGTGCAGTCTCCAGGCACGTGATGATGTTGTTGACTGCTGTATTTTCCAAGACAGAGGACTTAAATACACAGAGGGGTAATGAGGGAAGTGGAAACACCTGAACACCACAGAGGAAGAAAAACTAAACACACTGAACATGGAGCACGACACTCAAAATAAAACAGGAAACACAATGGGACGTAGATATGACAACACGAGCTTGACGACACATGACATACTGGGGAGACAGAATTCAAGGAGAACCAACATAGACGAGGACGCATAGAAACATAAATCAGACAAACTAATAATAATACGAGAACTTTATCTTTATAGAACATTATCTCACAAGTAATACAAAATACACAAGTTCAACATTATTTTAGCATAAGAAATACAAAATAAACTCAAGCTGCTTGTCACAAACAGAGCCCCGACACCTTCATGTGTTTAGTTTTATGAGGTAGTGTAATCTTCATTCAATGCCCCACACAGTCAGTAGAAACAGCTCGAGCAGCTCTCCTCAAAGCAGACGAACTGGCTGATTCAGGTCTGCAATTTGCAGGTCTTTATGTAAATTTAGTTTCATTCCAAAAGATCCGTGGATGTGTTTTCTTTTTTAAATTCAGTTCTCCAAACCTGACAATATAAAACCAAAAGAAGTACATGTGAAGGCAAAAACACTGTTTGGTTTTATTCTACCTGCAGCTGTTACGTTTATGCTTATGAAACAGGTTTGGAGAGCTGGCTTTGTATGACCTAGTCTGGTTCCAGGGTGGGGGGGCCAGGGTCGGCAGCTAACCCAAATCCAGGTAATGTAGTGCGGTCATAACTTTTCTTTAGTCTAGTCTCTTTAGTCTTTAGTCTAGCTCCTCATATTTCTTATCAACTTTAATGATGTCAAAAACTTACGGAGCCCCGCAGGGGACATGGGAGAAAAAAAATTAAGACGGACTTTTGCGAGATCTCGCAAAACTAACTCGGGATCTCGCAAAACTTTTGCGAGATCTCGCAAAAGTGTTAGCCGCATTCTTCCCGTTAGCTTGAAGCTAACGGGAGGTCAAGACCTACTACAGCCGGGAGGAACACTGCTTTCCATCGTGCCTCGACATCCCGGTCGGCTTCGAGCCAGCATCCGAAGAATGCGGCTAAAACGTTTGCGAGATCTCGCAAAACTTTTGCGAGATCTTGCAAAACTTTTGCGAGATCTTGCAAAAGTCGGTCTTAATTTTTTTTTCTCCCATGTCCCCTGCGGGGCTCCGTAAAAACTACATGTCTCCCAGAGGTTATTTAGTTTGCTTCTTGGACTAATAAGCATTTTTTTTAGATATGTGTTCCTATATTTTCCCCAGGTAAATATTTTCACTTCTTGCTCACTAAAAGGAAGGGAAAAAAAAGTCAAAACACTACATTAAGACTTCAAAGTGTCCAGAAACTAGTGCATGATGTCATAATGGTTACATCCATGTTTTATATAGAGTTTATGGTATTAACACTAGTTACTCTGGGGGGGTATGTTCACCAGTTAGGCTCCAGCCTTATCACCGATGGATGCATGGGAGGTAGTTTAGGATTCAGCATCTTTGCCTGGACATACAGAGGTGGTGGCGATTTAACTACCAGCCCTCCGGCAATTACAGTGGATTGTACTTTAGTCAAGGTCACCTTTAAGAAAGTTGTTTTTGAAGGCTGAAGTGATGGAGACGTCATCTTGGCTGTCCTCTGTGCAGCTTTTCTGCATGCAGAGGTGATTTATTGCTCATGCAGAATTCATGCAGAGAGGAAAGCAACACGTTTGCTTGTTAGTTCAGCAATGACAGCTCTGTTAGGAGGCAGGGTCCTTATTATCTGTCGATTGTCCCTTTAATTGGCGTTCGCTTTATTTTAATCCATAACTGCACCTCCACGATGTTGCTTTGTCCTCTGTCACGGCCAAACTCGTTCGCCGGTTGATTCAGCTCGTCATGGCAACCAAATGTCAGCAAGTTGCTAATAATATCAGTGACCTTAGCAGCTCTGGCTGTGTTTGCAGAGCTGTAAGAAGGGGCTAATTTTTCCCGTCTGACAGAGTTGGGCCCCTGATTGAGGATATGAAGGTTGGATCGAGTTAACTGTGGAGCGCTGAGGAAGTCGCAGCTGTCTTCCAGGCAGCAGCGTTTACTGTTTTCTGTGCACCGTGTAACAGATAGGACAGCTGGTCTGCATTAATATGCAACATTAAGCTATTAAAGAGCTCCATCAGTTTCCTACAGTGTGAGGAACACAGTTTTCTCTCTTCGTGATGCTGGGAATCGGAACTGAGAAAGAATCTGTGGAAGGAAGGATCTGTGGGAAAGCAAAGCAGCCAAGTGACGCTTTATCAGCTGGCCATGGTGCCCAAACTACAGATTAGGGACGCTTGTTTTCTCTGCACACTGTAAAGCTGCACACTGGTGATGTTTTTAAATTATAATATTTATCATAACATCAAGGAGGAAAAGTCGTCCTTCAGTTACAACTTTACTTCCTGTCCACATTATGGAAGCTGTTTAAGTCTCTATTGGGTCTTTAAGTGATGACGATCCTGCTTCTGGGTCCAAATGACTAGACTTAATGTTTATTAAGGCTGTTGTGTTTTTAACATGTCTTAATGTTTTGTATCTTGTTCTATTTAATCTCAACAAGTTTTTATCACCACTGTTCATTTTAAAGCTCAGTTTTTAAACCCTTACGATGTAACTACAGCCCATGCAGCAGTATATTAATGACTAACCTCGTATTGTGGATGGATTATCTCAGTTGTTCTCCTGACTGAAGTTTGGTCCATTTACAGCATCCTGCCATGTGATTGCATTTGTCTCTAACCATCAGGAACCCTCACATTAACTTTAATCGAGTGGAACAAAGTTAGTGTTCATCCTCCAGCTTCACTGTGTTTACGCTATGCTAACATAGCTGTGTCGCTAGTGAGCACGTAGCACATATAGCAGCTAGCCCAACTTCAGTAACCCTACAAACGTCACTGCTGTTTAGTTTTCTGTCTTCATTTATGTTGGAAGTGATAGCAGAGCTGTACGTTTGAGTTTTGTCAGAAATCTCTCAGTCAGAACATGCTATATCATGTTTAGGCGGAAGCTAGCAAGCTAACTTGTGTTCGTTAGACTTTGGAACCTGAAGAGGAGTTTGGACCCAGAAACAGCTAATGACGTTAGCCTTAACCCTTTAACCCTTTAAAACCGGTTGGAGCGGGCACGCTCTGTTTTGCGTAACTATTTTTAAATCCCGGTAGCTCTGCAACCACGTGAGCTAGCGCAATAATTTTTTTTGCATATGAAACCGGAGGAGTTGTACTTACATCTTATGCCATCAGCTTGTCCTAGGTAACAGTTTTCTTCCACATATAGCTTTGCAAAAACTGCATAAAAAGCACTTGCAGCAACAAAAACATAATATTCCAGAAACAGGCTTTGCCGATCCGATCAGCTGTTTGTAACACTTCCTACGTCCATCAGCACGAACTATCGCATGTCCGCCATGACCTGCCCGAAACCGGAAGTGACGTCATTTTCGCGTTTTTAGTTTTTTACCATCAAGGCCCCATGAGCCTATACTGGTGTTTTTAAAAGTTATCTTTGACTTTATGACTTTCTGTGTTGTTTCTGGGATGCTTAGGACTCATATTGCACTGCTGGAAATAGTTTATTTTGATGTATATGCTGCTTTTTTGCAAATTTGCACTATAATATTTATTTTCGTTTTTCCTGCAGTGTATAAAAATTGGTGTATTTCAAAAATAAAACTATGAAGACACTCAAAATAAATTTCCTGTGGTGGGAAACTATTTTGTGCAACTTTTTTGTATTTACAGTTTTGAGGGATAAGCCTCTTAAATTTCTCTAACTAGAAATATATGTTAAAAAAACAAAAACGATTTTCAATTTTTTTGTAGTTTATTGGACTTTTTTGCAATTTATGTAATTACTATGCACTTAATGCATACATATTATTAAAATTTAGGCTGTAATGGTTGTATTGATGTATAGCAACTTGAAATGCTCCCAAAAATGGCTCCACAGCATGTAAAAATATAATATAAGCTCTGGCGGACTTGGTTCTATGGTAGGTCTTAAAGGGTTAAAACCGGTCGGAGCGGGCACACTCTGTTTTGCGCAACTACTTTTAAATCCTTGTAGCTCTGCAACCACGTAAGCTAGCGCAATAATTTTTTTTGCATATGAAACCGGAGGAGTTGTACTTACATCTTATGCCATCAGCTTGTCCTCGGTCACAGTTTCCTTCCACATATAGCTTTGCAAAAACTGCATAAAAAGCGCTTGCAGGAACAAAAACATAATATTCCAGAAACACGCTTTGCCGATCCGATCAGCTGTTCATAACACTTCCTACGTCCATCAGCGTGAACTATCGCATGTCCGCCATTACCTGCCCGAAACCGGAAGTGACGTCATTTTCGCGGAAATGTAGTTTTTTTACCATCAGGGCCTCATGAGCCTATACTGGTGTTTTTAAAAGTTATCTTTGACTTTATGACTTTCTGTGTCGTTTCTGGGATGCTTAGGACTCATATTGCACTGCTGGAAATAGTTTATTTTGATGCATATGCTGCTTTTTTGCAAATTTGCATTATAATATTTATTTTTGTTTTTCCTGCAGTGTATAAAAATTGGTGTATTTCAAAAATAAAACTATGAAGACACTTAAAATAAATTTCCTGTGGTGGGAAACTATTTTGTGCAACTTACAGTTTTGAGGGATAAGCCTCTTAAATTTCTCTAACTAGAAATATATGTTAAAAAAACAAAAACGATTTTCAATTTTTTTGTAGTTTATTGGACTTTTTTGCAATTTATGTAATTACTATGCACTTAATGCATACATATTATTAAAATTTAGGCTGTAATGGTTGTATTGATGTATAGCAACTTGAAATGCTCCCAAAAATGGCTCCACAGCATGTAAAAATATAATATAAGCTCTGGCGGACTTGGTTCTATGGTAGGTCTTAAAGGGTTAAAACCGGTCGGAGCGGGCACACTCTGTTTTGCGCAACTACTTTTAAATCCTTGTAGCTCTGCAACCACGTAAGCTAGCGCAATAATTTTTTTTGCATATGAAACCGGAGGAGTTGTACTTACATCTTATGCCATCAGCTTGTCCTCGGTCACAGTTTCCTTCCACATATAGCTTTGCAAAAACTGCATAAAAAGCGCTTGCAGGAACAAAAACATAATATTCCAGAAACACGCTTTGCCGATCCGATCAGCTGTTCATAACACTTCCTACGTCCATCAGCGTGAACTATCGCATGTCCGCCATTACCTGCCCGAAACCGGAAGTGACGTCATTTTCGCGGAAATGTAGTTTTTTTACCATCAGGGCCTCATGAGCCTATACTGGTGTTTTTAAAAGTTATCTTTGACTTTATGACTTTCTGTGTCGTTTCTGGGATGCTTAGGACTCATATTGCACTGCTGGAAATAGTTTATTTTGATGCATATGCTGCTTTTTTGCAAATTTGCATTATAATATTTATTTTTGTTTTTCCTGCAGTGTATAAAAATTGGTGTATTTCAAAAATAAAACTATGAAGACACTTAAAATAAATTTCCTGTGGTGGGAAACTATTTTGTGCAACTTACAGTTTTGAGGGATAAGCCTCTTAAATTTCTCTAACTAGAAATATATGTTAAAAAAACAAAAACGATTTTCAATTTTTTTTGTAGTTTATTTCATTTTCTTGCAATTTATGTAATTTCTATGCACTTAATGCAGACATATTATTAAAATTTGGGCTATAATGGTTGTATTGATGTATAGCAACTTGAAATGTTCCCAAAAATGGCACTACAGCCTGTAAAAATATAATATTAGCTCTGGCGCACTTGGTTCCATGGTAGGTCTTAAAGGGTTAAAGACCAGATAGATAATCTCCCCCTAAATATTTCTATAACTCAGCTGTTCAAATGGTATTAAATCTTCACTTTTTGCATTAATAGGTTTTTATTATTGACTGAAAGCTGGTTGGCTAATTGGATCAGCTAATTTGACTGCCTGTGGACTGTGTTTCAATATTTAGTCAATTACAAAAGCGCGATATAAGAACCGGTCCTAATGCTCAAAAAACTGATCATATTAGTGCCCAAACTGCAAATATTGAATCTTCAAACTGTGGACTTCAGAAAAACAAAGAATCTGCTCTGCCACACAAGGCGGCAGAGTGCCTCCTCTGTGGCTCCACCCTCTTGTTTTCATCAGATAAATAATGACATCTAAACTTCACGATCCAAAGCAGCTGATCCGTTACACAAGCTGCATCAGTCGAGCCTGATAGGATGAACATTTGTGAGCGTGCTGCGAGCGCACAGCCCTCTGGCATCCAAAACAGGAGGCAGCCATGCCAAATGTTTCTCCGAATGCCGCGTTGCCAGATTTGCTGCCACTGTTGAACTGTTTGCTGCTGGAATAGACTCCATTTTCAATTTACAGTTGAAATGATTATATTATTAGCATAATAATACAAGATTAAGACTGAATGAATTACAAGTGTGACAGTAAGAGCGTCTGAAGGAGGAAAGAGCAGATACGGCTTTAATTTGTGAACAGAATGGATAGCAGGGCTCAGGCGTGCACAAAGGCTCGGGTTTGTGCACGGCCGGTGACATCACTTCAAATGAAACCTGCTCAAAGCAGAAACACATCAACGGTCGCCATCGCTCTCCGTTTTCCATCCCACTTCAGTCAGTGAGCCATTGGAGGGAAGAGGGCTCATTAAGGTGCTGTTTACCTGTTGGAAGTGCACTGTACATGCACCGTGTCACATCCTGTGGTTGGAGAAGCTCGATGCAGTCGAACACATCGTGTTTCAATTAGCAGCTCTGCAGATGTCTCGTGGCAGAAAACAATCTGTCCAGCACTGATTGACTCATTATACACTGCTACACTATTTACCATGTAAAGTGGAAAAAATGAATGCATACATGGAACAAGCATTTTACAACCCGTCGCCCAGATCGACGATACTCTAACATTAACGCAGAGATGCACTTTCAGTTGCACTTATTCTGCACCGGGTCATGAAGGAAGCAGCTTCGTCACACTAGAGGGGGGTACTGTGAAGCAACATTAAAGTGTTCCTGAGGTGCAGTCATGAGCAAAACAAAGGCCACCCTTACTGCTTCCATAGGAAATCAGAGCTCACACTGAGAATGAGCTGAAACCAGTTCTGCTCGGTATTCATTTGATGATCTCTGCCAGCTTTTTGGTGCGGTCCTCCACGACAGCCCCACTTTCTTGGAAATTGAAATGCCCACCTCCGGTCTACAGTTTTCAAGTGTGTAAAACTATGCTGCAGACTTCCCATGAGTGTTGGAGAGGCTGATTTAAATGGCTAAATTAGCTCCTCAACATGTCCTGAAGTTCTCCAGAGGCCTGGTAACAAACTAATCATGTGATTCAGGTGTGTTGACCCAAGGTGAGATCTAAAACCTGCAGGGACACCGGCCCTCGTGGACTGAGATTGCCCACCCCTGCTCTAGGGTCATCTCAGGCCCTCAAGGTATGGAGACCTATCTCCCTCCTACCACTCCCCCTGCCAGTGGCAGATGCCCTCAGACATCGGTGCGTTGGTGGTTCTTTGTGTCGGGGGATGGGCGCCCAGGTACACACCGGCTCACTCCTTGGTGACTGATTGTCGGGGCCTGGAGCCTGGGGCTCGCACGGGCCACTTCCGGGGTGGGGTGCCCTCGGCCTCTCGGCCTGGGGCTCGGTCACTCTGGCGCAGCTGGCTGCCGGCGGAGCTCACGGGCACGTAACTGCAACCCCCCTTGGCTTCTGCTCCGCGGCTGCTGAGTGACCCCTCATCTGGGACTCTCCTCAGCTCTTTCTGGGATAGTGGCACAGCTGCCCCTCTGTTGGTCTTCCTTGGTCTCTTGCGCTCTGGGGGTCTCTGGATGTCTGGAGCCTGGATCTCCTCCATACCTGCTTTTATCCCTGGAGGACATGAACACTCTAGCAGATCATTACATGAAGGAACCTTTTAAAAACACATGTATGTTCTGAAAGTGACACATTTTTACTGATTCTTTTGTTTCTCTCAGCGTTAAATGTGATATAGTTTCTCTGCTGTCTGCACAAACTTTATTCACTCAGCTGATGAAGCAGAAAATGTTTTTATGCTTGGTCCTAATTTGCTGCTTGCTTTTCACAGCTGGACGTGCAGCAGCCGAAACACGGATCAGAACCTCATCAGTCACATCTGTAGGCTGTTTTTGAACATTCAACTCGCTGTATTATAATATCATAGAACATTTACTACATTTACTCTTATCTGGCTGCAGACTTGCATTATTTTCTTTATCAGACATTGAGACAGACTCTGCACTCGCTGCGTAACCTTTAATGTTCACGTGTATGCAGTTTGAAGTTTCAGGGCTCTAATGTGCAGCTGCCATGCCAGAAAAAAACAGCAGCACCAAGCAGTGAAATGAATAAATGAACTCATACAGCAGACGGTACTCAGCTGATCCACGTCGCGTGGAAGACGAGTGAAATGATGCGTCAAACACCCCTTTAATGTGAGCGTGCTCAGAGCCTAAAGTAGAGAAAGCTGATGGTCGTGCTGTCCGTCACCTCTAACTGCAGCTTTAGGTTTTGACGAACCGGCTAACTCAGGGGTCAGCAACCTTTAAGACCCAAAGAGCCATTTGGACCTGGTTTCCTCGCAAACGAAAACACTGGTAGCCGCAAATACTTTTTGACATCTAAAATGAAGATAACACTGTATATATTGTGTTTTTACCTTTATGCTTTGTGTGAACAACTAAGGTGTGTTGCTTCTGAAATCCATGAAGTGCTACAGAGAAAATTACATTTTATTTAAGTAATTAACACATTTTGAACTCTTAAAGAAATATAACAAAAGGAAAGACACCCAGCTGAACTAAAATGATCCAGCAAACAAAAACTGCTGTGAGCCGCCACCCTTATATCGCCTTTGTGCTTTTGGAGCCTTGACCTGACTTTTAAAAAAATAATTGGAAAAAAAAGCTCTATGCTGCTAAAAGATGAAAAATAGATATTTGCAAAATTCTGCCTAAATATGTATTTTACCTGGTTAACGTGTGTGGCGGAGCGTGGTCTGCAGCACCGCTGCAGGGGAGTCGGACGCACCTGAGCGGCACCTGCAATCTATGCTGTTGTGTTGGTGTGTCGGGCTGTGAGCTGAAAAGCTACAGCCCGCTGTATGCGTACAGCAACTGTGTGTGAAAAGTGGTCAATAAATAGATGCTGATATGTTTACAACGGGACTTCTGCTCCTGAACCTTTGTGCACAGCGTCTGCAAATCGGGGCTGTACGAAGTCACTTACATCTTTACGCAGGACTGTAAGCTGTTGTCTGTGAGGCGTGAGCGGTGTTTGTTTTTAACATAGTTCACGGTGGAGCTGCTGACATAATGTGGATCCAAAAACCCATAATTGGCCTACCTGGGGTTGAAAGTCTCAATAAATGCACGGCGTTTCGGCGGGTACACCGGCTTCCACAAGTGTGACGCTTATTTTGAGTGATCAAAAACTAATAGAATATAATTGTATTTTTATATTTCAATATCACAATAATCTTCCAATTTAGAACTACAAGTTAAAAAAGAACTAACATAAATAAAATACACTTCAGCTAAATCTCATTTATCTCCGGAGCCGCAGGTTGCCGACCTCTGGACTAACTCAAAGAACATCTGGCTATGTTGAACTTGCTCCTGGTTCTGCCGGAGGTTTCTTCCTGTTAAAAGGGAGTTTTTCCTTCCCACTGTCGCCAAAGTGCTGCTCATAGGGGGTCATATGATTGTTGGGCTTTTCTCTGTATCTATGAAGCGCCTTGAGGCGACATTTGTTGTGATTTGGCACAGCACGGTGGCACGGTGGTTAGCACTGTTGCCGCACAGCAAGAAGGTCCTGAGTTCAATTCCACCATCAGGTCTTTCTGTGTGGAGTTTGCATGTTCTCCCTGTGTTTGCGTGGGTTCTCTCCGGGTACTCCGGCTTCCTCCCACCATCCAAAGACATGCAACTTGTGGGGATAGGTTAATTGGAAAATCCAAATTGCCATTAGGTGTGAATGTGCGAGTGAATGTGAGTGCGAATGGTTGTCTGTCCCTGTGTGTTGGCCCTGCGACAGACTGGCGACCTGTCCAGGGTGTACCCCGCCTCTCGCCCTATGACAGCTGGGATAGGCTCCAGCGCCCCCCGCGACCCTGAAAAGGATAAGCGGAAGCGAATGGATGGATGGATGGATGGATGAATTGAATCCTAGTTCCACCCGTCTGATGTCTGTTATTAGTGTTCTTCTATCTGCGCCCAGAGAGCCCGGCCATGCAGAAACAATTCATCTTAATTTAGTTCAAGAAGGAACGACTCCTTTTTTAACAGGAAGAGACCTTCAGCGAACGGGGATCAGGGAGGCGTAGCCATCGACTTCAACATGAGAGAGGAAAGAGAAAAGAAGCACAGAAGAACAAAGTTAATGACTCACAGTAGGGACTAAAAACACACCGATGCACATTCAGAAAATGAAGGTCCGTATATATCACAGCATACGCAGTTTATGAAAGCACTTTAACTGAGTCTCATGCAAAGCTCTGAACGAGTCCACAAAGTAGTGCATGTTAGACTTTACAAGAATAGGAGCAACATAATAAAAACACCACCGTACAGCCGGATATTGACAACTGCTGCAAGTCTGGGACAGTGAAGAGCTGAACGTGACGGCTCAGTCACTGTGTTACGTTTACCCGACTGACCTGATGTGAAAGAAGCTGCACGTAAAATGACATTTGTTCTGTGTAGGCTCTCAGTCATCCAGGCTACGGTAGCAACTCTTCGAAAACAAAAGCTGCTTCATGAAAAATGGATGTAGTGGGCTTTCGCTATGCTCGGTAAAGACAGTCACCCATCTCTGCTGAAAGCATCTGCTTCTGCAGAATCAGGTTTGCTGTTTCACGCCACTCTGTTAGCTCAAACCTAAAGCAATCTGCTGTCCTTGGTAAAACTTGTGAGCGACCAGATTTGTCCTGCAGGCTCTGATTTTGCTGTTGTACCTGTGACAGGTGGTGGTTATCTGCACCCTCGTGGTTTGAGCTTTACAGACCGGCGTTTTACTTGTGATAATGTCATGATTCAGACTCAGTAATTTCGATTATAAATCATCATTATTGTTCATTCTCGGAGATTAACTGGCATTTCTATAGCACTCATCTAGTCTTACTGACCTCTTAGAGCTTCATTCATATCTGCCCCCCTAATAAACTGGAACACTGTAAGAAAACCCAGAAGACCAAGGAAGCACATCCCAGAATCATCCAGATGTGGGGTGATGGTGATAACCTCAGTGTGGCAGCAACAACAATAAGGAAACCAGCCAGATACCAAACAAAATTAGGTATTCATAGATTTTAACAAACACAGACCATCTCAACTGATACTGTGCCCTGAAATCTGGACGAAACGGTGCAAAGTTGAACTTTTTAATGCCTTAGAAGAGATGTTATACATGCCCACTTCTTTTATTTCTTAGTCCCAGCTGTTTTTTCTCAGACTTGCTCAGTCCTGATTTCATTGCATCAGGAGAACTGGGAGGGAGGCTACAGGATAGAGGGTGTCCTCACCGACAACAACCCTGCGAGGTGTGGAAAAGCATCCAAACCCTCACCAACTACCAAGGACAGAGCCCCCCAGCCCCTCACAGCAGCCTCAAACTTGCAGAGGAGCTCAACACCTGGTTTGAGACCACTCCTCCCCTTCACCCAGCTCTATGCCAATGACACCACTGTGGTTAGGCTCCTCTCTGATGGAGATAAGACAGCGTGCAGGGTGGAGGTAGAGAAGTTGTCCTGCTGGTGCTCAGAAAATAACCTGAAGCTGAACGTCCTTAAAACCAAAGAACTCGTAATGGACTTCAGGAGGCACAGACAGGTCCACTCCTGTCTCCACCCTCAGGTCTCTGGGCACCCACATCTCTACTGATCTCACCTGAACAACTCAGAGTACGCAGGGGCCACAACTGAGAACAGGAAGGCTCCACAGAGGGCCATTAACACCGCCCAAAAAATCATTGGGTGCCCTCTGCCACCCCTGGAAGCCATCGCAAGATCCTCCTTAGGCAGAGCCATCACAGGTGACCCATAAACCCCGCCCACCACCTATTTGACCTGCTGCCCTCTGGTCAAGCTTCAGGTCAGTCATGTCCCACAACTCCAGACTCACTAACAGCTTCTTCACCTGTGTGCCTTTCTACTGTTTTGGAGATATTCCTCCTGACTGTATATTTATTCTTGCACAGTTGGTGTGGTGCACTCATAATTTATTCTATTCTATTATTAAAACTATTGCCCACCTTTTTATATAAACAAAAGGTTTCTACTGTGTGTGTGTGTGTGTGTGTGTGTGTGTGTGTGTGTGTGTGTGTGTGTGTACGTACTGGGGAAAATGGCATTGCTGTTTGTTCCTAATGTTCTCTGGAATTATATTTGCCAATTTTTTAATGAGGTTCTGCTGTGAAAAAGAGAAGGAAAAGCATTACACCGGAAATCTATTTCCGTCCCTCAATAGATCACGTTTTATTAAAGCGTTTCATTATCCTCCCTCCCTCTGAAGCAATAAAAATACCTCAATTACATTATTATTAATAGGAAAACGTCTGAAAATGGAGCAGTACCTCCACTAAGCCAGAAACGCCCTTCATACCACGCATGGATCGAGTCACTGGATCCAGATTAGTTTGTGACATTTCATGAAGAACATCAAGAAACTGAATAAAACATGTTTCTGAAGATGAGACAGCTGATCATCCCTGAAATGATAAAGCTGACAAATGAGCTTCATCTCATTTGAATCAGGTTGAATCCTGACGTCATGCAGGACGTCAGGATTCAACCTCAGAAACCTCCAGAGGGAAGTCAGGTGATCAGCTCCAAAAGACACATCTTCATTATTTATTTCTATGTTTGGAGCCTTTTCTGGGCACATCCAAAAACTGAAGACCTAAAACTCATTAATGAGATTTCCTTTCAGCATGTAAATGAATCAGAACGGTAGCAATATTGAAATGTATTGACTTTTGTATAGTATTTTCTCTCTTCTTTCTTTACTAAATGTACCTGTGTATTGTTTACATGTTTGAAATAAATTAACAAACAAACAAACAGATCATGTCTCCTCTGGGAGGACCTGTCAGATGTGTTGGAGAATGCAACACTTGACTAGACCAGTGGTTCCCTAACTTTTTTTGCTGGGCCCCCCTTTGTTTTACAAGAAAAATGTTCGCGCCCCCCCGCGTGCACGCGCACACATATCCTCCAACCACACACACCCATATTTTGCTCCATTGCGGTTTATGTCACACCTCAAACATTTAGTAAAAAATTAAGCAAAATACAAGTAATCTGCAATAAATTACAGGTAGTAAGAAAATAAACTGGTAACTCTTTTACGTGTGGACGAGGAATACAGAGTTCGTCACGCAACGTCAAAGGTATGAACCTTTTTCACGTCACGCCACGTTATTGTTTACATGAGATGAATTGCAGAATGACAGATAGAGACAAAATACTGTTAATCTGACTGTCTGCAGGTTTTACACGCAGTTACTGTCCCTCCATTTACAAAGGCAGAGGCGTCACAATGTGATTATTTTACGTGTAGTTGTTTTTTTTCCTGTGTAATAATATTCAACATTACTGTCAATACATTTTTCAAAAAATGCCTCTCTGTGCAAAATGGGTTCAAAAACATAAAGAGCTGTGGGATCCTGTTTGTCCGTGATTTGAACCGAGGGAACAAATCGTGGCAGGATCAGCCTGATGTTATTTGTATCCCGCTGTAATTTTACTGTATAAAGAGCAAACATCTCCAACATGTCAGGAGTAGTTAGTCATTACAACAAGTGTTTGAGAACTAAATATCAAGAATGTGGGATCCTGTTTGTCCGAGATTTAAACAGCCCAGCGCTGCTCCTGACGAAGGGAAAACCAATCCTGCAGGCAGACCTACCTCTGCACTTGTGCAGGTGAAGCCAAAGGGAAGATATGCTTCACCATATTTTGTAGTCTTTGGCTTAGAATGAAGTTGGTTTGGAAACATATTCAGCGATGCTTCATCTCCTGCTTTGCGTTTCTGTAGGCGCCCGTGCTAGCAGTGTCCAAGCGTTTTGCTTTTCATCCCGGGCCCCCCCTGCCATGGCTCTGTGCCCCCCCTAGGGGGCGGGCCCCACACTTTGGGAAGGTCTGGGCTAGACTAATGGACAGACATGCAATGGAAAGGTTTATTGCACCGTTAAAGAATCCTTTGAAAACATTTATTTGAAAACGTGATCGCTCCAAAGTTGGTTACGTGTTTATGTAAATCAACTTTTTCAGCAATCCAACAATCAGACAAACTGATGTATCTCCCTGGCAGAGGTTTTTCATAAGCTGGAGAGATGAGAGCAGCTTCAAGTGCAGCAATGATGACAAATGAAGAACTTTTAATAATTCAAAGCTGATCGTTGTCGAGCAGAGACCTCATATCAACACGAGATTTAATTTTCACTTGTTCTGTGAACCTGTTAGCATCCGCCAACCAACTGTTGACTCTTCTGGGGTTAAGGTTGGGTTTCGTTTTAGCCTCAAGCTAAATGAGCAAATATTCATAAACATTTTACCTTCCAAATGAGGTCTGGCACTGAGCGGGCGGATGGCGAGAGGTTAGCGTTCAAACAGAAACAACAGGATCACCGCGGAGCTGAAAAATTGGATGAGAAATAAAAACGACTAAATTATAGACAGAGCATTTAAAGGGGGCAGAGTGTCAACCGCTATCATGTCAGAGATCAGAAGTAACATAGCTGATTAATTTACATGCAAATGTAATGGATTATTACTTTAACCCTAAACCGGAGCTCCGGCGCTGATTGAGCCGCCCGAAGCGAGGTAGGGCGGAGCAGCACACACGACCCCATTTTGCTAAAGTGCCCTCGCTGTTGGTTTACATAAAACTCAAACGGCTCTCAGAAGGGTGGGAAAACAAAAGCAGACGAAGGACAGAGAGGAGCGTGCACGTCTGACATGAACACAAACCCGAAGTCGCAAAGCGAGGGGTCGCGGGGGGTCGCGGGGGGTTTGGCTGGAGCAGAGCGAGCGGCCTGCAGCAGCACGACAGAAACGATGGAAACATCTGTTACAGCTGGCACCGCCGTCTCTCCGCCTGCCTCGCATCCTGTCTTTCATTGTGTCTCTGACACGGCTCTCATCCTGCCCGTGCTTCTCCGCCTCACCTCCGTCCTCCATCAGCACATCCTCCGTCTTCCTGCTCGCGTTACATCAGCGCCACACTTTCTCCTTTGAGCATGAAAACTTTTTTTCAGCATATCATTTCAGAAAACCTTTAGATGATAAAAAGACAATAAATATAATGAGGTGTGTCTCTAAAGGGCGAGTGGCAGGACGACACTTGCTGCTGGTGAAGAGTTTTTTCTGATGAATGAACCAAATTTGCATGCACAGGTGATCTGGATCACCAGAATATACCAGAATCTGAATTTTGTGTATGAATTTGTATAATTTTTCTATTTCGACGGGTGGCTGAAGGTCAAAGAGCTAAAAGACAATACTGAAGAAACGGCCTTGGAAGGATCCAGAAAGCATAAATACATTTATTAAATCTCATGAAAATATATTTTTTGTGTATGTATGAATTTTAAACAGCTTTAAAACAGCTCCAGTAAAACCATGAAGGAGGAAAAACCAGCAGTGGCTTCTGTGAGATAAAAACTTCATATCTCTAAAACGTCAGATTTACAAAAAGACTGAAACTGGTGGTGAATTTAAAGTTGGCTTAGTGATCCCTCGAGCCATGAAACCTAATCAGCGCTAAACCAACCATGTAAACTTTTACGATTTAGAAGGAAAAACTGCAGCTAAGCCCCCAAATTTCACACACTGTTCTCAACAAAATCAGAGGCTTGTTGCTGCCCACATCCCCGCGGACGCTCTGCAGAGGGTTCAGAGGTCAGCCACCCCTGTGAGCAGCACACCTGGATTAGGTGGAGATGATGCGACTCATGCAAGGGCACTTTCACCAGGATGAATATAATGCAACTGAGCTGGAAAGCTTCTGGCTACTGGATGATCCTCTTTAACTATCAGGCTACCCTGCTGCAGAAATCCCCCCACAGGCTGAAACCTCAGTGAGGTGCACAACACAAAGACACTCCTGCGGTGCCCCACATAGCCTGCAGAATTAATAAGCTTGTGTCTGCCCGTCACACATTGTTGAGTTGTTCCAATTTCAAAGAAAAGCAGAGTGTAACATGTACAATGTGAAGAGTCTGGAGGCTTTTTTCAGTGGCTGCTTCGTCAAATTCAAACCTCAGAGACAGTCGGTCAAATATGCTGCAGCAGCTCAATAACCTGAATAAAGTTTTGCATTGTTTTTCTGCAATCCAGGGATTAGCACAAGCTCAACGTTTCGCAACCAGCATACGTGTGAATCAGCATCAGAGAAGATGAGCCTGCTGCTCACCTGATCAGAGCTCAGGAAAGTCTTTCCTGTTGATCTCTTTTCTGGCTTCTTGTTTCAAATCTTACCGAATGAAACACGATGAATATTTGACCATTTATGATCAAAAAGGGCGGGGTCATCTGAATATGTCGTGTCTTTTGGTCTCTCAGTCAAATCCACTGCTTACTACTGATGTTTAGTGTCGGAAAAAGTAAGATGGCCGTATTTAGATGCTTCAACAATCAATGACATGCCACCGTAGGGCAGGGGTGGGGAATAGGGCTGGGTATCGTCACTGATTTCTAGAATCGGTTCGATTCCGATTCACAAGGTCCCGAAACGATTCGATCCACGATGCGATTCAATTCGATTTGTATCTGAAATTTTGCCTCAGACAGTCAGAAATATTACAATTCAGATCAGTACATTTACATATTTTTGTATCTATAAAAAGGAAGCTGACACACACAAGACTTTATCAAAGGTGTGAGCATCACAGCAGAGGCCTTTGTGTCAAAGCAGCTGAAGATAAAACACAGAAAAACATGAAGGTGATTTTCCTCGCCTGGGATTTTATAAAAATATTCTGCAGTCGATCAAAAATGAAAGAAAACTATTAATCAACACATGAACGTTACCTCTGAAGTTACAGCGGTTTTAGTAGAGACACAGCTGAGCATTTTGGATTTTGTATAACAGCGTGCGACAGCCTGTAAACAATGGTAGACTTGTGCGTAACAAGCACGCGAATAATGCAGAAAACAGATTTTTAGACGGGAAACTGTTGTTGAAGTACAGAGAGAGAGAGAGAGAGAGAGCTGTGCATGACGTGTGATTTTATCATGTTGGAAGCAAAACAGTAAAAGTCAGAGTGAATTCATGACGATGTTTATGTGAAGCGTAGTTTGGATCTTCTTTTGCTGCTGGTTCGGTCAATATTGTTTGGAGAGAGATCAAACTAACAGCTTTAGAATCGGCGCAAGAAGGGCGTAAACACAAAGCGCCGACCCGCCGAAACATCAGAATCAGCGAGCTGTCGGCTTTCAGCCCCGACCGTGTCCATGCAGTGGGGTGAGAAAGGCGACATCTCGCTGATTCTGATGCGTCTTTGTGTCTTTGTGCAGAATCTGTGTTCCTGCTCTCATTTACTGTTTTAGCTGTTTGGTGGTTGTTAAAACTTTTTGAGGTTTCACCAGAGATTCTGGCGTTTCGGGCAAAATAAATTTATATTAAAAAATTGATTCAGGATTTTAATGATATCACATTAGATGATATACCAAGCCAGAATCGATTTTAATCGATAAATCGATTATCAAAACCCGCCCCTAGTGGGGAACTCCAGGCCTCGAGGGCTAGTGTCTTGCAGGTTTCAGATGTGTTCTTGATCCATCACAGCTGATTCAAATGGATAAATGACCTCCTCAACATGTCCCGAGGTTCTCCAGAGACTGGTAATGAACTCATCACGTGATTCAGGTGTGTTGACCCAGGCTGAGATCTAAAACCTGCAGGACACCGGCCCTCGAGGCCTGGAGTTCAATTCAATTCAATTTTATGTATATAGCACCAAATCACAACAAAAGTGCACCCCTGATTTAGATTGTGGGTCAACAAATAAATCCCAGAGTCACATTAGAAACTGGGATTGTTGAGGAGGGCTGCAAACCACCCAAATACAACCAGTTCAGCCAATAAGCTGGAATCACTTCTGCTCTTTATAAACTGCTGGTGTTGAGTAGGTGTTACAATAAGGCTATGAGAATGTGAAAAGGGCAAACATTTAACGTTTAATCTACGTTACTGTTTTGTTCCTTTTAGCCCCAACTTAGTCCCTCAGTGCAGCGCTGCCACCCCCTCTGTAATCTCTTTTATGCCACGTACAAAGACAGTGACTGGGCCACAAACATCACACCTCTCATCCAGAGCCAAGGTTGAACCGTGGGAACCTGGTCTGGACCGCTCCACCTCTGGGTGGTGAAACGTTGCAAAGGTTGCATGAATAAGTAAACCTGTGATCAAAGGTTTCTCTTGCCTCACTCTGACCATAACTTGACCATCAGCAACCGTTTTGTTTCCAAAAGACGTAAAGTGACTGTATGGGAACAGATTTATGTTCTCACTAATAATAATAATAATAATAATAATAATAATAATAATAAGTTTGCCTTGACCCAGCCCACATTGGATGGAGGTGTGGCAGGTGAACACATCCTGTTTGCTGATTCTTTCTCTCTGGGAATGAGAACAGCCTCTCCACCCACCACTGCTGCAGACAAAACACCACCCTCCAAAGCCGACCTCTAAATTCTGTAGATCCCAATCTGATCAAATATCTGCTCCAGTACCACCACAGGACAGCCCCAGAGGCGGAGCGCTCGTGCCTCGACAGGTCAGAGCTGCTGTGGTGACAGAAATCAGACAGAGGCAGCGTGTGAAAGATCAGCAGCTCTTTTGTGTTTACCAGTCCAGTAGTTTAAGTCCTCTGTGGACAGATTTCTCTGGAAAGTGTAACAAATACTATTAATGATGGAAAACCGAAGGGGTCGATGAGGTACCACACGAGGAGTCGGAGGAAACAAGGCCTCCTCTCTGAGCGTACAGGTAAGTCTGCATGATGCATGCTGTATGAAGCTTCAGCCTCTGCTAGCTTAGCTTAACAGCAAGACTGGAGGGAGAACGAGTGAGTCAGCACCTCTAAAACTCACTAATTAACACGTTATGTCTTCTTGTCTTACGCAGCGAGCTGTTTCATGGCTCTGAGCAGCTGCCAGACAAATGAAGGAGAAACACCAGGAAGCTACGGAGCCAGGCCAAGAAATAATGCTGTAGCACATTACTGCGGCCTAACCACTGACATTATGTTCAGCCTTTTGCTTTGTTAGGCCACACATGAGTGACGTTACGGTGTGAGACAAAGAGTGAACTCACAAATTCTCGTGAACAGGTGAACACGCAGAGTTTCACAAGGTTTGAGTCACATTTCATTTATTAGGTTCAGCTCGTCCGGGAGCTAAAACCAAGAGGAGCTGCCTAAATTAGATCTCCTTTAGTTCTACATCCACCAATTTATTTCCATGTACTTCCAGTGAAGGACTTGTGCTTCAGAAGAGTCAGAAGTTGGTACACGCGTCTCTGACTTAATGAAAGCCGTGGTTAATCAGATGTTTTCCAGGTGGTATTTCATGGTGGATCAAAATCTGACGGTCCATTTCTGCGTTTACGATTCCATAAATTTCACAAGATACCACACATTAGAAATATATCCGTGCTTCCAGCAGAGCGCTGTTGGCTGAGCAGCATCAATGGCCCGTCCATAGCTGACAGTGTCCACTGTGTGTTTTCACTGCACCGGCCCAGTGTTTGGGATCATTTTCATCCAAAGAAATAACACCGCTCGGATGTTTTCCAGACGGTGGATCAAAATCTGCTGGTACTTTTCTGTGATCATAATTCCATCAGGTTTCCAAACCATGACAGAGCCTCCACTGTGTTTAACAGATAGCTGTAGTTGACAAACTCCATCAGTTTTGTTTTCAGCCCAGTTCTTGTGTAACGTGTCATAACTCAGCCTGTTCACACTTAAACCCTTCTTCTTCCACTGACACTGTTCTGTTGAGGTTTCTGTGAACAGTAGAAGTTTTAATTGAAGGTCCTGGTGCATCTCTCAGTTCTTGTGTCAGGTCTTTGCTGGATTGTTTTCCTGTTTCTTAAGAACATGCCTTTCAGATCTGAGTATCTTTCATCAGATAGCATTAAGGCAGACCAGGGCTCGCAAAATCGCCAGCCCGACGTCCCGGAGCTAGCGATATCTCCGGTCGGACGACCAAAATCTATCTCATATGATTTTGCGAGCCCTGCAGACGCAGACACAAAAAATCCAGTTTTAGGTTTTAAAAAGATCTTTAGGCATGAAAATCAGCTGGTTTAGGTTTTAGAAAAAGATCCTGGTTTTCCTTTTTTCCATGGTGAGGCATCCCCACTGCATCTATGTACACACTAACTAAACTGACCTTTTGTAACTACTTCACATTACGCCAGGAGATTTCTGTTGTTCGTGTGAGCTGCTTGTAAGTTTTACTGACTTCAGTTGCACCTGCTAACTTTTGAATGAGGGAACAGCATTTACCCGTTCGAAGGAAAGGTCTACTTTAGCTTTCAGCACAGATTAGACTCAAGAACCCAGGCACATGACACAAAAATAAGCACATAAAAGCAGAAACCAGCATTTGTTTCAGTGTTGCAGGAACCAGAAAGACAAAAAACAGCACAAACAGCTCAAACAGAGCCAGGATACAACCAGAAGGTGGACTGCAGACGAAGAGGAGGACAGGAGGAAGAAGAGGAAAAGACCTCAGTGTGACAGTCTGAGGAGAGTGCACGGTGGGGTGATGGTGAGAGACTAATGAGGGAGGGAACAAGCGAGGACGGCTGGTTTTTAATTATGGTGCTCACTCTAATATAAACTCCCTGTCCAAACAGGGAGGAGTAAGACGGAGGCTGTTGTTCCTGCGAGTACGTGTTCAGTTCCATCTCCATGTTTCTATTGTTGGAATAAAATATGAGAGCAGCTTTGCATGACTCATAGTTCAAAATAATCTGTTTCTTATAGGCTCGGTGCTTCCATTCAGTTCATCCTCTGCAGCCGTTTCCACCTCCAGTTAAGCTCATTGTGCAGAAACTGGCTGCAGTTCAGCTGGACGAGCTCGAGAGGTAGCCCTCAGTCAATGAGCTGAACAGGAAAAAATATTAATTTCGCCACTTTGAGACAAAAAACACCATGTTGTTTTGGTTTTTGCAAACACAGCATTGATAATAGATCCAAGCTGAAATAAAGGGACATTTGTGTGCTTTAGTTTTTCTCACAGTGAAGAAGATTCGATCATATAACACAAGGATGTATTTTAGTCCTCGAGGATGCAATGGCCCAACGATAAATCATCATGTTTCCAAACTCCAGCAGACGATATGAATCGTCTAAATCCAAGCAGGAGCATCTGACTGAGGCCGCTCGCTTTACACCTTAAATCAAAAATGCTATAAGGCACCTCTGGTATTCCAATTTAAACCCGTAAAAGTGTTTAAAATGAAACTATAAATGTTGTCTTCAGAAAACTGCAAAGAAAAATCAACACTTTTGCTCTAAAGCTTCATATTGGACTAACTCGAGAGCGCCCCCTATGGAGCAGGAAGCTCACAGACTGGGAAACGAGTCTGAAACAACAAAAATGTGTCCACTTTCAGTTGCCATGGTGATATGGTGACCATATGGTGTTTCCTGCGCCTGAGATGACCATATTGGCCCCTCCTCATGAAAAACTCAAACTGTGTGTTGAGAGCAGTCTGCAGGGCGAGCTGCAGCGTCTCAGGGCGAGCATACACTCACCTCACTATTAGAAACTTTGGTCATGTTTACCATGAACACGCACCACTGAAATGTGACGTATATTTTCTTCTGGTGATGCATCGTGGGAGCATTAAGGCAAAGGACTAAAGGATTAAAAGTAGCTGCACCACATCCTCAACTCCTGCCACAGACCCTTTGATCCAACACTAAATGCTCCATGTGCAAACCTCAGTCTTGGGAGATTGTGACTACGTGTTTGTGCCTGCCTTTAAAGCCATCCTAGACAAATTCTGTTTACACATCAAGAGCCACCATTTCAAATCTGCACACTTTCCACTGAAAATCGTGAGGACTTGCACACTGCGAGATAAGACGCCGGGCAAACGGGGGTTTGAACACGAGGTCAGAGCAGAAATGTTATTCATGAGTCGTCGCTTTGCCGGCTAAATGGGTCACAAAACCCACAGCCAGAGGAACTCCTTGTGTCGGTCCGCTGTCAGCTCTGCAAACACATCCGAGCTGCTCTGCTGAGTTCATGTCACTTTTTAAAAACGTGCTTTTATTGTGAAGGTTTGCAGGGTTTTACTTTGTAGAGCCATTTTCTGAAGTTAAAGATCTGTTTGGTTTTTGTTTTAGCAAAAACCAAACAGATCTTTAACTTCAGCTACAGCAGAGTCCAGACATCTGAGACCATGTTGACAATGTCTCATATTTTCTTGTAAATGTAGAAATAATCAAAGCTCAGCTGGACACTCACCTAACTTAACTGGGAAGATGTAGTTCTCAAAAAGGTGACAAAGCAAGATAATCAAATCCAACTTGAAGCTCCCTTTTCAAATATCCCGGACAAGCCCCCACTTGTTACGTTCCCCTAAAAGGGTCCAGGCGATGAAGGGGGAAGTAACAAAAAGTGTCCGGGTCAGGAAAAGGAGTCAAGGATCCAGTGAAATTAGAAACAAAAATGAGGTCTTCAAAGGTGAAACGTTTCAGGTTCTGCTCAGGTTCTCAGTCGTTAATCAAACTGGATCAGATTTGTAGCGTCGACCTCCTTTGTATAAAGACTTGGTTCTTTCCTGTGACGCAGCATTCAATCACATGCAGCTGGATTTGATCAGAGTCCCTGTTCCTCTGTTGGAGACACCGACAGTGTAAAAGGTGGACGTAGTTCCTGTGATGTCACCCATTGACCCAAACTGTGGAATCTTGA